>NC_045429.1:317386762-317544262 GCF_902635505.1 Sarcophilus harrisii | reverse complement strand
TTAAGGTATCACTTACTCCAGTCCTTACAATAGTCATAGCCTTAGGGAAACAGAGCAGCTTGTATACTTCATGTGTCAGTTATTGGTATTATTTTATTGGCTCTTTGATGTTCCCATCAGGAGAGTGTGTCAGTAGTATTCCAAGCCCAGCTCCATTTAGTTAATCTTTTCAGTAATTGACAAGATACTAAATACATATACACATGAATTGCTTTATTTGATATAAATTCCCATGATCCCTAAGAATCCTGAGGTTCCAGGAAGGGGATTCCCTCTCCTTCTACCACCATGGGGTTGATGATTTCAATCCTTTGTTAATACTGAAGTCTCCTATGTGCCCTAAGCCTCCTGTTTTTGTTCTGGCACCTTCTTGTTTTCTGAATTCTTGTATGACTCTTGCTGCCAGATCGTGGAGTTGCCATCTCCACGGCATAAACTATTATTGCCAGTTATTCTCTATAAACCTTCTTCTGTTTCCTCATATAGCCTGTGTTTGTTTCCATTACTGTGATGCACTCTCAGACTGGCTAAGATGATAAAAAAAATAATGGCGAATGTTGGAGGGGATGTGGGGAAAACTGGGACACTGATATATTGTTGGTGGAACTGTGAACACATCCAGCCATTCTGGAGAGAGATTTGGAACTATGCTCAAAAAGTTATCAAACTGTGCACACCCTTTGACCCAGCAGTGTTTCTACTGGCCTTACACCCCAAAGAGATACTAAAGAAGGGAAAGGGACCTGTATGTGCCAAAATGTTTGTGGCAGCCCTTTTTGTGGTGGCCAGAAACTGGAAACTGAGTAGATGCCCATTAGTTGGAGAATGGCTGAATAAATTCTGGTATATGAATGTTATGGAATAGTATTGTTCTATAAGAAACGATCAGGGAGGATTATTTCAGAGAGTCCTGGAGAGACTTACATGAACTGATACTGAGTGAAATGAGCAGAACTAGGAGATCTTTGTATATGTGGCAACAATATTATGTGATAATCGATTCTGATAGACATGGCTCTTTTCATCAATAAGGTGATTCAGACCAGTTTCAGTGGACTTGTAACGAAGAGAGCCATCTCTATCCAGAAGGAAGACAGAAGGATTGAGTATGGATCACAGCATAGTATTTGAACCTTTTTTGCTGTTGTTTGCTTGATTTTTAAAAATCTTTCTCATTTTTCTCTTTTTATCTGATTTTCCTTGTGCAACATGATAAATGCGGAAATATACTAGAAGAATTGCACATGAAAAAAATATAGATAGATAAATAATAGCTATACATATTGATATATATATATATATATTTATCTGTTTATCTATCTGTCTATCTATGTATTTCAGGAGTCAATCCCAAGGAATTTGAATAAACTTTTTATACCTCATTCTGGTGAAAAAAAAAAAGAAAAAGAAATAGACACACAAAATAAACAGTTTGATACTAAAAAAAAAAAAAAAGAATTGCACATGTTTAACATATATTGGAATGTTTGCTGTCTAGGGGAAGGTGAGGGGAAGAAAGGAACAAAGCTTGGAATACAGGGTTTTGTAAGGGTGAGTGTTAAAAATTGCAAGGGTGAGTATTTTGAAAGTTAAAAACTATTATTAAAAATAAAATCATTACTGTGATACAGTATTTGTATGGGAAGGAGCATAGTAATTTATTTGTCAAAAAAAGGATCAAAATTCATAGTTTAAAGTATCATTTCCTTCTCAATTATTAGTTTTATGACCCTGGCCCAGTCACTTAATCTCTAACTTCCTTATCTATAAATGGGAATTATAATAGCATCTACTTTCTAGGGGTTTTGAGAGGATAAAATGAGATAATATTTGCAAAGTGCTCTGCAAACTTTTCAAGTGTCACATAAATAATATTATTATTACAGTTATCTCTTTCACATTGCAGGAATTAGGGTGTATTGGAGTGCCTGCATCATCTGAAAAAGCTTTGTAAAATTTTTTGGCCCTCTCTTCATACCAAAGAAGTAGTCTGAATTTTTTAATCTTTCTTTTATGAAGTATTTACAGTAGCTTATTATAAAATTTGGGTCAAGTATTTGATCATGGGCTCTATGTCATCTACTTGTCTTTGTATATCATCTGCAGCTTCTGCAAAACTCCCCCCAAATTCCCATTTAATTTTTCCATGATGGGGAAAGTTATGATGTGGAAGAGATAGCTGTCTGCCTGCCCTGTTGTCTGCCAAATCAATTATAAACTCTGTTTTTTAAAGCTCTATACAATCTGTCATCAGGACACCTTTCTAGCCTCTATTTTTCAAGCTTCTTCTTTTCATACAAGAATGTTTGTCATCTCACTGAAAAACAGTCCTCTTGTTGATCCTGGCCCATCTCCTGTGGGATGAGCTCTTTCACTTCCCTGTTAGACTTTTAGAAAGAGTCATTTAGATTCACTACCTTCATTTTCAAATAGTGATTCATCTCTCACCCCCAACTCCCCTGCAGTCTGATTTCTGTTCCCATCACTTATTAAATCTGTTCTTTCAGATAAGCACTGACCTCTTAACTGCCAGATTCAGTACCAGGTTGCTCAGATCCTATCCATCTTTACCTTTATGCAACATTTGAAAGTCCTTTCTCCAGGACACTGGTCACTCCTATGTAACTGACTCCTTTCTTTTTTTTCATCACCCTCTAAGTATGGACATTCCATCCTCTTTTTCATAGGTAAATCATTAAAGTCATCCCATAGTAATAGATGCCCATCTTGTTTAAAAAAAACAGCAAAGGGCAGATATGTAAAAAAGACTAAAGAAAATGGACATCAGTGCAAGATTTGAAAAGGGCATGAACATGAAAATAAAGAAGATCTCTCATCTTGTATTCTCAAATTATTGAGAGATTCTTTACAGTCATCCAAACAAATAAAACAATGCAACAGGATGCATTTACCTAAGTCTGAAGAAATACTAAGGAGCAGCTAGTTGGTATAGTGGATAGAGCACCAGCCCTGCAGTCAGGAGGACCTGAGTTCAAATTTGACCTCAGACACTTAACACTTCCTAGCTGTGTGATCTTGGGTAAACTACTTAACCCCAATTGCCTCAGGAAAAAAAATATTAATGGCTTTTTGTGCCAAGATTCAAGCCTGTCCCTATCTCTGACTCAATGTTAATTGAAAAGCAAAATTCTTAGAATAGTTTTCAAAAGATTTGCCAGCAACAAGTGACCATATAATCTGTTTCAAATCACTGATGTAAGAGAAAAGCCAATTAAAATAACCAAGAGGTTTCACCTTACTTCATACAGATTGGCAAAGATGAGGGGGAGAGGGAAGACAGTTAATGAAGGAAGGGGTTTGGGGAAGGAAGACAAATCATTTTTACTTAATTGTTTTCCTTCGTCTTGAAAGAAGGTTCAATCTGGAGGGAGTTGAGTTAAAAAAAAAAAAAGATTTGGTTCTAAAATCAAAAGATATACCTGTTTTTTAGAAGAAGAAGAAAAAAATGAAGTTACCAAAGGAGGAGTGATCAAAGACACTTCCCTCTCAGAAGAGGGGAGAGGACCACAACAGCAGAATGCTGTTATATAGTTATATAGTATCAGAAATGTACTCTGTAGCTGATAGCTGCTATTTGGACTTAGTTGTTTTCTATGTCCCAAGAGAGGTTTCAACATGAAAGAAAGAGTATTATGAGAAACAACAGTGATAAAATGACAAAAGGAATCTATAAAATGCATTTAAAATAATTTAAATCAAATTTCCCTAGGCATAAGCTGTCATTAATGAACAAAGGTGATTTTGTTGCTGATTTTTCATAATCATTGCTTCCTTTTCTAAAGGCTTACAGAGCTTTTAAAAATCCTGTAGGATTTTGTCATAACAATTCCAATTTACTAGCCCACAGTTTTTAGAATCTACCTTCTTCGCCTTTTTGACAAGTGAAATGTCTTTCTCCAAGTTGAGGAGTTTCTAAGGCTCTATTATCTTTCAGTTCCTAGTTGTCCTTTTCAGTATCCAGGTGTGTCGATTTTAGGGAAGTGAAAGTTCAATGACTCAGTCATCTATGTAACACAGCAGCCCCAAAAGGATGACAAACCAGAAGGAAGGATGGTGAGAACTTTGGAATCACTCAACAGGAGGACTCATTAAAACAGGAGAGAGGGAAGACTTGGAGGTGAAAGGGTAACAGATTCCAAGAGGTAGAAGGAAAAAATTTCTAACAATTTGAAGTATGTAAAAGGAGAAATGGCAACCTTGGAGGGGGCAGTCTTCAGGGGAAGACTTGATGATTACTTATTAGGATATTGTTTAAGAGATTTCTTGTTCAAGTATAAATTGAGCGTGATGAGCTTTGAAGTCTCAATCATATTGGATTCTAGGATTAGTGAATGAGCAAATTAATGACTTGAATAGAAAAAAAAATCTATAACCCAGAAAATCTAGGGCTAGAAAGGTAGTTAGGAGTTGCATTGATAGAAGGCCTAAATAATGCCCTCAGAGTCTGCAAGTTATCTTTTAAGCAATGGATAAACAAACATGTAATACATGCTTTAGGAAAATTAGCCTGCTGTTAGTACAGGAAAGACTGGAGAAGCAGAAACTAAACATAAAATGACCAATTAGCTCAAGCATGAGATTTAAGACAGTATTCTATACGTACTCCACCTCTCCCTAGGATTCCTTTGAGGATCAGAGAAGTATATAAACAGCATTTCACAAACTTTAAAGTGCTCTATAAAGTCACTTTAAAAAAAAATTATTGTTACCTGTATTCTGACTATGATTATATATACGTTTCCTAATCTTGGATACTCTGCCTCTATTAACACAGTTACTAGAGTGAATGCAGGAAGAGCTAATAGGAAGGGGCTAAATCCAGAGAGAATTTACCTTGTAGTTCATATAGTTCAAGGTGGAAATGATAACAAGAAATGAAAAAAAAAATGATGAATCCAGTAGTTGCCTAGGTAACAGATGATACCTAGATACAGTGGTATCAAATTCAAATAGAATGAATCCTTGGGGAAACATTGACTTAGAAAACCAGAAATCAACATTATCTATGTTGTATTATATTTTTTGTTAAATATTTACAAATTACATTTGGATCTAGTTCCCTAGCTGAGTTTGACACCTGTTCTCTAGAATGACAGACTAGTTTCAGCCACAAGCCAGGGCATGTGCACATCTATCCATGCTATATGTATGAAGAACAATCTGCACAGATGTGCCCTTGCATTTCTGGAGAAAAGTAGGGCGGGATATGTGGATTTTTGGAATATTTGGAATGACTATTTTTTCATGAAACATTACCACCGGGTCACAGCAATAGTATGTTGCTGAGGATTTGTCCAGAACTGATCAGCATGGGAGGGTCTGAGGTGTAGTTTGGCAGAATCCAACAGTAGGTGCAGCTAGTGAAATAGTAACTGTATTTATAAGGGGGCTTATTGTCTTGGTCCTCTTGAAGACCACTTCTTTCTTTGCTCTAGAACATGTGAATAATGTTCTTTTCTAGCTGTTATCTAATTAAACTAGGATGAAACCTTACCCGGCTGCTTTGCTGGCAAATTCAATAATGATGAATTAAGTAGAATATTTGCAGTGCTAATGTGAACAGGGTTTAAAATAATGTACACAGCTCACTTAATTACATTTCATGTGATTTTCTTCCCCCTTCAAAAAATGTTCTTCCAACATTCAGTCAAATTGCACCAATTTTTCCTTCCTGAAATAGCCCCTGATTTCCTCCCCCTCCTCTTCTGCAGTAATTTACTATTTGTGCTTCTCTGGTTCCATGCTTGGAATATATTTATCCACCTATTTTAATTTTTTTTAATTTTGTTGTTTAGTTTGTCCATCTGCAAAAGCCACAGCATTTCTATTACCCTTCCTCCTCTAGCTTTTCTTTTGTTCTTTTTACAAAGTAAGGGAATGCCAACCAGAATGATACACAGCAGGGACCTTCTGTACCTTGAGATTTCTGCAGAAGCTCACATTTCTCCCCCTTCCCTTAGAATTTTCCCATGTAAATTCTTTAGTAATAAGTTGGGGGGTGAGAACCTTGTGATTCTAACACAGAGTTGTCATTCATCTCATGTACAACACAAGCAAAGAGCCTGATCAAGAGAAGTTAAGAAACATTTACTAAGTGCTTATCATGTGCCAAGCATTATGCTAAGGCATTATAATACTTGAATTATAGAAATTCAAGCACAAAGAAAGACAGTCCCTACCCTCAAAAGCTTCTATATTATAATGGAAGAAGACCATGTATAAAGGGAGCTAAAAAGCTGATTGAGAGAATAAACACTAGAGCAGAGGTGGGAAAGATGCCCACACGAAGATATGGGAATGAAGATCAAACCCTTTTTTCCTCAGTAGATCATTTTTGGACCAACTTTATTAAGTAAGTTTTTTTTTAAAGGAAGTCCTCCATTGAAATCCATGGTACATGGAGATGACTGGATTCCTGAAGGCTGTTGTAATGGAGCTATAGCTTGTTCTCCTAAATAGCTAGGTGGTATGGTGAGTAGAATGGGTATGGTGGGCCTGGAGTTAGGAAGACCTGGGTTAAAGTGTGACCTCAGACTTTATTAGCTGTGATCTTGGACAAGTCACTTAATTTCTGTTTACCTCCATTTTCCCAACTATAAAATGGGACTAATGATAGCACTTACCTCCCAGGATTGTTCTGAAGATCAAGTGAGCTAATATTTGGAAAGAGCTTAGCACAGTGCCTGGCACATAGAAAGCACTTAATAGTTATTCTTCTTCCCCACCGCTTATAAATTTTGGCCATTATAAATATTTGGCCAGTTGGAGTTATAGACTTTTTGAAGTATTAAAATGAAGTATTAGTATTTTATTAGTATGAAAATTATTATTAATAAGGAAAATCTAGGCATCTCTGAAAATTCTTTGTGATGGAGAAAACATTTTCGATCAGATTGCCCTTTCTTCAGATGGAGGACAAGCAATAAAGTAAGAAGCATAACCTTGTGAGCTTTCTACCATTATCAGAAATTTTGCAAGAAAACAGTTGTGTTTGGTACTGATTAAAACAGCAAAGTTGATCAGTGGAACAGATTAGATACACAATATGGAGAAATAAATATAGTAGCATGTTTGATAAAATTAAAGTCCCCAACTACTGGGGTAAAGAGTTAGTATTCAATAAAATCTACTGAAAAAACTAGGATGTAGTGTGGCAGAAATTAGAGTTAGAACAACATTTACATCATGTTCCACAATAAGTATCAAGTGGAAACGTGACAGATATAAAATGTCATATCACAAACTAATTGGAGGAGCAGAGAAGGTAAATATCTTTCAAACCATAGATAGGAGAATTATTTACAAAACAAGGTATAGTGAGAATCACAAGTGACAAAATAATTTTGATAATATAAAATTTAAAATCTTCTCCATAGATAAAATCAGTGCAGGTAAAGTTAAAAGAAAAACAGTTGGGAAAAATATTTGTAGCAAGGTTCTCTGATAAGTATTTCATTTCCAAGATAAAGAATTAAAATATATAGGAACAAAAGCTGTTCTGCAATAAATAAATAGTTAAAAGTTATGGCCAAGAGGTTTTCAAAGGATGAAATCCTATCATCAATCTTATGAAAAAAATATTCCATATCACTAATAGTAGGAATGTCATTAAAATAACTCTTAAGATTCTACTTCATACCCATTAGCATGCCAGAAATGACCAAAAAAAAGAGAAAATAAAAGCTGTTGAAGGATGTTTGGGAGGATAAACAAAGTAATGCTGTTGGTGGGGCTGTAAACCACTAGGAAACAACTTTAGAACTATACCCAAAGACACTAAAATTTGAGAATCTTTTTGATTCATTGCTGTAATTGCTACATATAAATCTCTAAAAGATCAAGGAAACTAGAAAAGGATCTATATGTACAAAAATATTTAAAGAAGCCCCTTTTGTTATAGGAAAGAACTAGAAACTAATCCCATCAATTGAAGAATGTCTAAATAAATTATAATATATAAATGTAATGGAATAGTATTACACCTTAAGAAAAGTTGAAAGGGATGAGATTCAGAGAAACCTGGAAAGCTTGAATGAACTGATTCAGAGAAAAATGAGCAAAATTAGGGGAACAATTTATACAATAAAAGCAATATTTAATTTTAAAAGACTTAAGGCAAAAAGGGTTCTTTTTTCTCTTTCTCTTTCAATATCTTGAAGAGTTTTGGCTGAAAGCTGACTGGCTTCAGAGATAATGCTTCCATAGGTTTGTCTAGAGGATTCTTTGTCCTCTAATTAGAGACTTGCTACTTATCTGTTACCCTTCACAATAATTTAATCTCATTTTTCATTCTCTCTTTCCCTCCCACCAACTTCCAAGGACATCCTCTCTTTCCTGGTTGTGATGAGGCTGCCCTTCTATCATATGCAGGCAGAGGAACAAAATCCTTGTTAAGAAATCTGGAAGGAAAGGGCCTGCTAATCACAGTAAAAAATTCTGGGGATGGATAGAATTAAGAATCATCTCTGCAAAAGACTTAGATCTTCAGTCATAAGAAGCAAAACAAGATATAGTTCAATCAGAGTTATTAATTTATACCAGTGAATAGCTGGGCTCTGGCAGAGATGACATAGTGACAAGAAAGAGAATGATCTATTGGGAAAGAGTCACCCAGCATTTTGTTTTGATGGGTCAGGATTTCAAATCCATAAGTAATGGGAAATTCAATTCTGGAGTTCCCCAGTTCAAAGCCACAGGTTCTCCTCTTAGGAAGATTTTTGCTTTCTCCTACTCCTCCTCTAGGTACAACTATTTTCTTGCTCTGCTTCAAACATGGGAGCAGCAAGCAGTCGACTGAGAAAGATTTGATTTTTTTGTGATTTTCAAGAATCTAATGATATTAGCAGCAGTAGAAGGTTAAGGCATTCTTTCTCTGCCAATGATACTGAATAAAGCCAAACAATGCAATTTTCTACTCTCTAAGGAGAGAGAGAGAGAGAGACAGAGAGACAGACAGAGAGAGAGAAACAGTGAGACAGAGACAGAGAAAGAAAGAGAGAAAGACAGAGACAGAGAGATAGAGAGAGAGAAACAGTGAGAGAGACAGAGAGAGAGAGACAGAGACAGACAGAGAGAAAAACAGTGACAGAGAGACAGAAAGAGACAGAGACATAGAGAGGAGAGACAGAGACACACAGAGAAAGAGAGAAGAGACAGAGAAAGAGACAGACAGAGAGACATAGAGAGGAGAGAGGGGGGGGAGGGGAGGGGAGGAGAGGAGAGGAGAGGGGAGGGGAGGGGAGGGGAGACAGATAGAGACACAGAGACAAAGTGACAGAGAGAAGGAGAGAGAGACAGGCAGAGAGAGAGAGAGAATGATAGAGACAGAGAAAGAGAGAATTGGGAGAGAGAGACAGGGAGAAGGAGAGAAACAGAGACAGGGAGACAGAGCTAAAGACAGACAGAGACAGAGAGTGAGTGCATCCTGGTGGATGCAACCAATTGTTGCTGAGGATATGTCTCTTTTCAGCCCCTGAATGCATCATCTAGTTACCATCCCTGGAGCATCTTTAAAAGCTGAGTGTTTGTAAATTAAGTTGTTCTGGGGAAGTGAAGGTAGGAGAACTAGGAAGAATGGGAAGGAAACTAAGTGAGCCTTAACATCCTGGAGTTTTATGCAACAGTACTGGCTGAATTTCAATTAAGTAAATAGATCTCTCCTGCTCCCCAGACTACTCCTGGAGTTGCCATAATATCTTCCATGCTGGCAGTGTTTTCTTGCTGTGAGATACCAACACTCTCGTGACTTGTAATACATCTGGACATCCTCAGATATTTGAGACTTGGGGAATATGAAAAAGGTATAGTGAGGAAATACAGTGGGAAAGAGAAGCATTCCATTTGGTCCAAAATGGGTAATAAGTGATAATAGTAAACTCAGGAATATTTATTAACCACCTTCCCCTGGGTAGCCCTCTCCAGTGACAGATGATTGGATTAGATGGCTCCCTTTAGTAACCCATCCTGAATTAATATAACTCTTACGCTGTGAAAGACTTTATAATATTTATATTTTAGATGATAAACATCTTAAATTTAAAACTGGGATGTATCTTGGGGACCACCTAGACCAAATTTCTCATTCAAGAGTCAAGGAAACTGAGCTTAAATACCTTGCCCAAATTCTCACAGATAGTGAGGTATCATTTGAGCATAATCCAGTCCTAGAGCCAGGATTCTTTCCATTAGGCTCTACTGATTTCCTTTCTGCTTGCTGAGATGATGGCATAATATATTCATTGGTTTCACCAATGTCTTTATTTGTCCTTATCTACCAGATCAAATGTTTTTGACCTTGTATCCTAGAACTCGTTATAAAAAAATTTGATATTTATACTTCAATATAATTGATTTCCTTAATAAAACTATCTTTTTTATTTTATGCATTTAAAATAGTTTCCTAATAATTGACAAAATTTATATTAGAATTATAATCTAAAAATGTTTTTTTGGTCGTTGCTATTTTTCAGTTTTTATTTTATTTTATTTTATTTTTATTTAATAGCCTTTTATTTACAGGATATATGCATGGGTAACTTTACAGCATTAACAATTGCCAAACCTCTTGTTCCAATTTTTTACCTCTTACCCCCCCACCCCCTCCCCCAGATGGCAGGATGACCAGTAGATGTTAAATACATTAAAATATAAATTAGATACACAATAAGTATACATGACCAAAACGTTATTTTGTTGTACAAAAAGAATCAGACTCTGAAATATTGTACAATTAGCTTGTGAAGGAAATCAAAAATGCACGTGTGCATAAATATAGGGATTGGGAATTCAATGTAATGGTTTTTAGTCATCTCCCAGAGTTCTTTCTCTGGGCATAGCTGGTTCAGTTCATTACTGCTCCATTGGAAATGATTTGGTTGATCTCGTTGCTGAGGATGGCCAGGTCCATCAGAACTGGTCATCATATTGTTGTTGAAGTATATAATGATCTCCTGGTCCTGCTCATTTCACTCAGCATCAGTTCGTGTAAGTCTCTCCAGGCCTTTCTGAAATCATCCTGTTGGTCATTTCTTACAGAACAGTAATATTCCATAATATTCATATACCACAATTTATTCAGCCATTCTCCAACTGATGGACATCCATTCAGTTTCCAGTTTTTAGCCACTACAAAAAGGGCTGCCACAAACATTCGTGCACATACAGGTCCCTTTCCCTTCTTTATAATCTCTTTGGGATATATTCCCAGTAGTAACACTGCTGGATCAAAGGGTATGCACAGTTTGATAACTATTTTTCAGTTTTTAATTGTGTTCGATTCTTCATGGCTCCATTTGGGTTTTCTTAAGGAAAATATTGGAATGGTTTGCATTTCCTTCTCTAGTTCATTTTATTACAGATGAGGAAACTGAGGCAAGTAGGGTTAAGTGACTTGCCTAGGGTCACTCAGATAGTGTCTGAGATTTGAACTCAGGAAAAGTAGTCTCCTTGATTCCAGGTGCAGTGCTCCACCCACTGTACCAAACAGCTATCCAGATTTCCCAAAGTGACACAAAACAAGTTAACAAGTCTATGTTTTATATATGCTGTATGTCCAGTGTAGCACCCACCCCCATCGCATGGAACTCTGTAAATAGGTGGCCTTCAAATATCTATTGATAACTAATCTTCTAGGCATATGGATTAATTTAGAGAGTAGTAATAGTAATTCAAATGTAATCATGGCAAAAGAAATAGGCTCCTTTGGGCCTTAATTGTCAGGAAGATATGTTCTTTTATCTTAACCTACAAAAAGGAATTCTCCATAGAATTCCAGAATCCCAGAGGTGGAATCTCAGGGGTCATCTAATTCATCCAGAACTTGAAGTTTGAAAACTTGAACTTTGAAAACATCTTGATTTTGGAGACTTTGTGGGATGACCTTTTTTTTTTCTCCATGAAGAAAGATCAGGAATGTCACCAGAGGAAACACTTTACTCTGTTTCATCACTTGGCAGGGCCCCTTCCCAAACATTGGGGATACTACTCTCCCCCTCAAGCCACCTGATTAACTTATTGGATGTTTCACTCAACTCTCTCTAATTTCCCATTATTCCTGCTATCTCAGAAAATATGTAATTTCCACATTAGACCGTAATAGCCTGAAGTCACTGCTTCATAGACTTTTCTGTGGTTCTCCTATCTAAAAAAGCAGAAGGCTCATGAGTCAGGCTCCTCTTCATTGGAATCTGAGGAAAACTGAGACTCCTTTTACCTGAATGAAAACGGTGACCAAGGCTGTTTGGGGGGATACTGTCCCTGTCCCTTTAAATCCTGTCCTGCCTGACAATGAGCCTCAGGAACATGATCCAGGGGGAGGGAGGAGAAAAGATCCTTTCCTCACTCTATGGGCTGCTTTCTGATAGCTTGATTAATCTCTCCCCTTCAGAAAGCAATTTTCTTTTCACCTATTTACCCTCTTTCTTTGGTTTTACTTATGGCCCTGAGGAGCTCCAAGCATGCAGCCATGCAGGGTGGGGTGCAGAGCCATGCTGTCCTGGGCTATTCTGATAATGGCCTACTCTTTTTTTTTTTTTTTTTTAAGGTTTTTTTTTATTAAAGCTTTTTATTTTCAAAACGTATACAAAG
This sequence comes from Sarcophilus harrisii, assembly GCF_902635505.1. Classification (NCBI taxonomy): domain Eukaryota; kingdom Metazoa; phylum Chordata; class Mammalia; order Dasyuromorphia; family Dasyuridae; genus Sarcophilus; species Sarcophilus harrisii. The sequence goes on along the minus strand of NC_045429.1, from coordinate 317,531,656 downwards.
ATAATTTCCAACATTCACCCTTGAAAAATCCTGTATTCCAAGTTTTTTTCTCCCTCTCCTCCCCAACCCTCTCTCATAGATAGCAAGTAATCCAATATATGTTAAACATGTGCAGTTCTATGTATATTTCCACAATTATCATAAAAACACAAGAAAACAACAGACCAAAAAGGGAAAAAATGAAAAAGAAAACAAAATGCAAGCAAAAAGCTCTCCCAAAAGTGAAAATACTAGGTTGTGATCCATGCTCAGTCTCCACGGTCCTCTCTGGGTGAGAGATGGCTCTCTCCATCGCAGAATCATTGGAAATGACCTGAATCGCCTCATATTGAAGAGAGCCACGTCCATCAGAGCTGATCATTGTATAATCTTGTTGCCCTGTATAATGATCTCCTGGTTCTGCTCATTTCACTCAGCATCATCATGTCAGTCTCTCCAGACCTCTCTGAAAATCATTTTTCTGATCGTTTCTTATAGAACAATAATATCCCATAACTTTCATATATCATAACTTATTTAGCCATTCCCCAGATGATGGGCATCCACTTGGTTTCCAATTCCTTGGAACTGGAACTATGTTCACCACAAAGAGGAATTCTCCACAGAATTCACCACAAAAAGGACTATCACAAACATTTTTGTACATGGGGGTTTTTTTCCATTTTTTAATGATCTCTTTGATATACTAGCCCCTTAGAAACACTGCTACATCAAAAAGGGTATGCACAGTTTGATAATCTTTTGGACATATTTCAGAATTGCTCTCCAGAATGGTTGGATCCATTCACAATTCCACCAACAATGTATCAGTGTCCCAGTTTTCCCACATCCCCTCCAACATTCATCCTTGTCTTTCCCTGTCATTTTAGCCAGTCTAAGAGATGTGTAATAGTATCTCAGAGCTGTCTTAATTTGCATTTCTCTGATCAATAGTTATTTTGAGTATTTTTCATATGATTAGAAATGATTTTAATTTCTTCATATGAAAATTGTCTGTCATAACCTTTGGCCATTTATCAGTTGGAGAATAATAGCCAGCTCTTGATTTTTCAGGAGTGAATTGTCCATTTTGTGGATTAGCTACAACAAATGACTTCCTTTTCTGCCTTCACTCTTCCTTCCTCTTCTGTTAAGAGATACAAAATCCTTTTAATGTTAGCCTAAGTACTGGAATCAGTAGAAAGAGAAATCCATGGTTAAAAACTGAACTCATTCTGTTTTTTTTGTTTTGTTTTGTTTTTCATTCCCAAGCCAAACTGGAGATTTAAAAAAATTACCCATCTTTAGTTGGATACTAATACAGGTCATTTAGGTTAATAGAGCCTGGAAATTCAGAACCAAATTCTACCTCATTGTTTTTCTTCTTCAATTTGTAGCCTCTTTTTTCTTCCTCCTCCCCAAACTTCTGCCCTTTGGGCTCTAAGAAAAAATGGAACTATAGATAGATGAAAAGTGTTGGAGAGATGGATAGATTTTTCTTTTCTTTTTTTTTTTTTCTGTATTGCTGTGATTTGGTTCCCTTCTACCTTGCTGGTAATTCAGTTCAACATGTATTTACTAAGCATCTTACTCTATTCAGGGAGTTCTGCTAGGTGCTAAGGAGATAAAGAATCTCATCCTTAAAGGAGGCACATGTTTTCCATGTTAAGACATGCACAATGCTAAATAAATGGAAGACAGCACTAAAACCCAAGGGGATGAAGAAAGATTTCCTGTAGGAATTGGCAGCCATGCTCAGTTCCAAAGGAAGATAAGAATTCTAAAAGACACAGGTGAGGAGGGTGTTCTGTGCAGCTAGCACAAGGACACAGCAATGGGGTTGGAATGAAAGTTTCAGGGGATGGCAAGCAGGACACTTAGCCAGAGATCTGTCTTGATTTTTTTGTCATGAACTGGATTAGGGATTTTAAAATCTTTTTAGTATTTTGGACCCCTTTGACAGACCCCTTCTCAGAAGAACATTCTAAATGCATAAAATAAAATACATACAATTATAAGCCAATTAGATTAAAATATTACCTCTCTCTTCTTATGTATATGTGTGTGTATATATGCACACATACACTTACCTATATGTTTGTGTGTGTGTGTGTGTATATATTTTTTCACACACACACACAAATCTGTAATTCCTTAAAGTTCGCAATCCCTGATGTAGAATGTCTTACAGAAAGCCTGATGATTGATAAGCTGACACCGAGAATATGATGGAGTGGTTGAGGGACACCGTTGGCTCTTTACTATGAGGTTCCCCAAGGTCAGAGCCAGCTGTAATGGAGCCAGCTGTGGCCTGATGTAGCCTGGGGAAGCTTCATTTTATAAAAGGGAACACTAAGGCTTTGTCCAGCTTTATAAATTAGCATGTGATCTGGGATTAGAAGCTGGGCAGCAGATGCAGGTAGAAGAATTTCTTTCACCTCCCAAAAATGTGAGGTTCCTAGATCAGGCAGAATCCCTTCATCTGCTCTCCAAAAGACCTCTCCATGGCTCTCCCCCATTGCTAGTGAGGGTCAGGTAAAGGAAGCTGGCCGTGAGAACTAGAGATGAGGGCAGTTGAAACTTGGCTTGTTGTTATGATCGGACTTCACACCCCTTGCCTGTCAAACTCAGGCCTTGGCTATGAGCAGATGGCAATTCTCTAAAGATCTGGGAAGGTTAACCCATTAGTAATATATAATTATCACAAAGCAGGGAACATTTAGCACCAGCTCCTGAGCCCAAGCCCTCCCCAGCAGCCTGCATTTTAACATTTGTGGAATTGACTCTTCCCTCCCTTCTCCCATTTGTCTGTTAATGAAGACTGGCTTAAGGCAGTGACCTTGGATGTGAGTCGGCAGGGAAGCCAGTCTTTCTACAAGAGCCTGACCTAGTGGGCCCTATACTATGGTACATGAAGCTGGCCCACTGAGGCAAAGCCTGACCAGGATGGTTTGTTTGGTTCTTTTCCAGGCTTGGCTTACCTGAGTCAACATCATAAGGCCAAAGGAAGTTGGGGAAAAAGGAACATTGGGTACAGGCCTCAGGCTATCCAGGGCTCACCATAGCTCTCCAAGAAGAGATTTTCTGATAGGGTTGCTTATAATAAGCACTGGAAAGTCAGTCATCTTTGGTTTGTCTTTCTGCTCAAATAGTTTCTTTCTGATAGATAGATATAGATATATAAAATTTGTGTGCATACATGTTTAGGATGCGTGAAAGCTACAAACAATTCCAATTAAAAAACCATATCCTAGCCATTTCTTAATAGACCAAAGCAAAATAATATACATTCTTTGCCAGAAATTCTCAATCTTTCAAAGTAATAATAATACAATGATAAGAAAGTCATTGTTTTATAGCAGAGTGTTGAGCTTAAAGTTATGGAACTTCAGTTCAAATCACTTCTCTGCTACTTACTACTTTGTGTAACTTGTATAACAGTTAACCATTCTGGACCTTGATTCTCTCATCTGTACAATGGAGAATGACCTCTGGGTTTTCTTTTGAATGTAGACCTATTTTCTCAAAAAGGGTAAAGTTTATTTTAGACATCATGGTGTGGTAGAAATGGAGTGATCTTAAAGCTAGGAAGTCCTGGGTCCTTTGCTTATGATATATAATGGATAAATCCCCAAAGTCTCTGGGACTGTGAATTACAGAGGAGGGACCAACTTTCTATTATGTCACCTAAGTAGTGGCCTAGATAGTCATGCAAAGTAGAGAGCATGGTTTCTTAAAAATTAAACGAAATTAATCCAGATATAGCATGATTCTATTGTGTATGACAAAGCTATGAAGACAAATTCAAGTTTTCAAGCACAGGCTTTTGTTGCTCTTTCCTATTGATTATATTATTGACTGATTACTTTATATAGTTGCAATATTTTCTATGTCCTTATTGAAAAGAAATGACTTCTAGAAACCAAGAAATGTGATGCTTTTGTCAATGTAACCTTTTAATTGTTTTCCCCCCTAACTGTCTACTTTGTTTTTTATTTTCTGAAAACTATTACTCACAAAGGAAGGTTTTCTTTTTTTCCTTAGTCATTTGAGGAATATTGTTTTTACTTGAATCATTAGCACAGCTGGAGCAGTCCTAGCACCTCAGTTCTGGCAATGAACAGTTTCTATAAACACTGTCATATTGTTTTGTTCCCTTCTCTTCCCCAACTCTGTAACCTGTGTTGAAAACAAAAGAATAATGACATAGGGGAAGAGCATACGAGGAAGAGTGTTCTAGTAAGAGGACTTGGGTTTAAATATCAAATCTACTATTTGCTAACTCTCTGTGGTTTTGGACAATTCATCTAAACTCTCTGGCTTTCATTCTCATCAGTAAAATGAAAATGCTGGACTGGATGTCCTTTATTCCAACTTTCCAATTTGAAATCAATTAACTATGGATCTCTTCCCAAAATTATCAATTTCTATTTTGCAATCCCCTAGAAATCTCACCTTCTGTATTAATTACCCAATCATGCTAGATCTCCAGTTCTATGTGATGTCCAACTATTATCCATGAAACTACTTCAACTGATCTAAATTCTGATAATTAGTTTTCCTTGTTGTTGAGTCATTTCAAACATGTCTGACTCTCCATGATCCCATTTGAGGCTTTCTTGGCAGAAATACTGGAGTGGTTTGCCATTTCCTTCTCCAACTCATTTTACAGTTGAGGAAACAAACAGAGTTAAGTGATTTTTCCAGGGTCACACAGAAGATGAGTCTTCCTGACTTCAAGACTAGCACTCTATCCACAATGCCACTTAGCTACCCTCCATTTTTCTATTGAATTAAATCTTGTGATGTGATCAAATGAATTTGAGATTGATAAATATAGGAAAAATGGAGGAATAACTTTTTCATTCCACTCTACTCTTACTTCTCACCTACATTTTCTAATTAATTTTTTAAATAATTTTTTCTATTTTTTTCTTCTTTCCACCTTTTCCCACTCATCATGAAGAAAAAAAGGAGGGAAAGACCCTTGTATCATATAAACATAGTTAAGCATTCCTCCATCAGCCATGTCCAAGCATTGTACATATATCAGTTCTTTATTTCTCTATTCTACATTATTAATTCATCAACTTTCTGTCATGAGGTGGATACCATTCTTCACTCTTCTGAAATCATGATTCATTACTTATTTGATCATAGTTCTTAAGTCTTTTTAAATTGATTGTTTTTATAATATAGATACTATAGAATAAATTTTTCTTTTGTTCTCTTCACTTTATACTAGTTCATATCAATTTTCTTATATCATGTTTTTTACTACCCTGCCTGTGGCTTAGTTCTCTTGTATATTTTGCTTGAGATGGACAAGAAAGGAGAATTTTTTTGGTGTGGCCCATGGAAATAATGCTTTTGTTAGACTGCAAGTGTTTGCACTTTATACTGGTTAATCCTCAAACCTGGGTCTTTTTTCAGATCTTAGGTTGTACCAGGAAGACCCTGTTTTGCCCCAAATCTCCTTGATTTTTCACCAATCTATATTTTTCCTGAGGCACAAATTTGTTCTATTTATAGGGGAGAGCTTAAAATTTACCAGCCTATTTTACCATATTCCCAGAATCCATTCCCCCCCCCCCCCCCCCCATGTTGTCAGACCTCAGGTTAAGAGAGTCATTACTTTACAGTCCTACTTTACAGTCATTAGGATATCAGACAAAAAAGGAAGAAAGAAAGGAAAAGAGAAAGCTTACTTTCTCCAAGAAACCAGAATTGAAATTCACACATAACCTACCATTAATAATAACTAATGATAATATAAAACTGTAAGCTTTGCAAAGCCCTTTTATCATCTATATAATATTGCCATGGCCACTTTACAGATGAGTAAATTGAGGCTGAAAGAGTTTAAGTGACTTGGCCAAGGTCACACTAGAGCTGCTACATGTCTGAGGCTGAATTTGAATTCAGGTCTTCCTGTCTCCCAAGTCCTGCACTCTTACTTAACATGTCATCTACCTGGCTCCAAACATCAATAAAAATGGTTTAACAAAGGTAACTTGTTAACACTCCTGGTTATGAGGGAGATAAAAGATAGACCAGGAAATTTCCAAAGAAGTCTAGGAAGGAGATATAAATCTTCAGGATGGAGGATGGGAATACTAATTTAAAGGTCTGGAGTAGGTTGTTTCAAGAGATTGTACTTGTCAAATCAAGGACAAACTACTTACCTCAGAGTAGTGACTCAGGTGGGCTTTGTTTCTCAGTTCAGTCCTTTTGGAAAGCTGAGATATCCACTCCCATTAGTGGGTAAGCCTTTTCTTCATTTTACAGACACTATATAGACTAGAAGAGCATGATTTGTGACCCAAAATTACACAGTGGATTGACCAGAAACCCCAGACACAATTTGGGAATTGAATTCTAAGGCAGGGAGACATCCTACTGTATTTTAATTGGAAGGCAGGTCCCCAAGTAAGGAATTGACCCGATGAACTGAATTTTGATGAACTAGTCCCCAGGATTACAAAGGTATCTGGGTGTCTAACCCAAATGAACGTAGCAGATGATTTGCCCAACAACTAGAAAAGCTATATCCTACAGAGGGATTGAAATCACTAGAGAAATCACTGTATTTTAGGGCCCTGACAAGAAAAATGCAATACAGACTGCAGTCCATCTCTTGGAGCGAGAGGACTTCTCTCTATGGTAGCAGTAGGCACCCTGCTGCTACAGGAACAAAATAATGACTCCATTTACAATCTCTTGAACTGTGCTGGATGCTTTTGCTTATCATTCTAATAATCACACATTCTGAAATTACTTCAGAGCCTAATGCAGCCTGGGTAAAAGAAGTTGATTAGATTCACTCATCTTTTCAGTCAGCGTATGTACGCACATTGAAAATGTTTTACAGTTTACCTTTTATGTTTCTGAATAAGCAATTACTTAAAGACAGCAGAGAAATAGATTTTTCTAAATTTAAAATTAAATATACATCACAAAAAAGAGGTTCCAAAGTCATTCATTAACTCAGTCATGCAATAAACTATTCATAGTTCCAGAAAGTCAAGGAAGGCAATACTTAATATTGATAAACTATATATGCAGCTCCTAGTTCTCAGGTCAGTTTTTCAATTGAAAAGCAAAAGCAGCCATTTTATAAATGTGAAGTTATACTAAATGAATGATTTTCAAAAGTACTTTAGAACACTAAATCTTCAAGTGTTAGATGAATGTGAGTTGCTATTATTACAGTATGAGAAATAGAGCTTGTTTCTAATACTGTTGTCCAAGCCCCAAAGTATTCTCCACAGTCTTACATGGACCAAATAACCCTCATGGCTTATCACCAGCACAGCTTTGAAAAGAACAAATGTGCTTGGAAGAGGGGAACTTGCTTTGGGATCATCTTGTAAAAAGTAAAAAGTCCAGTATAACTTTTGAGAAAAAGGGCATTTGGGACTTCCGGCCAAGATGGCGGTGAGGAGGCACACAGCTGTCTGTGTAAGCTCCACGTTTTCTCTCAGACTTAATTTCATTACAAGCCTCTGAATTAATGGTTGACTGAAAAAAAAAACCCACAGTTACCAAGAGAAGACATCCTTGAGATTCGCCAGGAAAGGTCTGTTTTTGCTCGAGGGCGGGACGGTTTTAGATTGGGCACAGGTTGAGGGCAGTGGCAGCAAGAGCTCCACAGGCAGCTCACAGCCAAGCAGACAGGAGGGGGTTGGGGTGTGATCTCAGGCGTCTCTGCTGGGAGAGCTTTGCTACAGGATTGGATACTTTGCCCCAAGAACAAGCCAGCAGAGAAGCAGAGAAGCTAAAAACACAAGGGGTGAAGAATACAACCCTAAACAGCTAGAGTCTCTTGGGACCTGGCCACCCCTCCCCCACACTGTCTCAGCACGCTTTCAAGAGTCTCAGAGCCCAGGCACAGCAAAGCCATCGCTGTCCTGTTAGGGCCTCGCTGCTGCCCCCGCAGTCTGTATATATAGTGGCCAAATGCCAGAACCCTCAGAAGAAGGAAAATACTGCAAGCGGCAAGAGAAAAAGGGCATTTGGAGAGGTTTTCAAAATTTGACTTAAAAAACAAACAAACACAGTTCTCCCCCAGGAAAATGAGAACTACTTATACTATTTATAATGTTGTAAATCATCGGACAAGGGATAATTGGGGAAATTGACTAGCTGCCCCCCCCCCCACTCCTGTAAGATAGCTGTGATTCCTAAGGGTTTGAGAAGTTATTGATAACCTCAGAGATGACCTTGCCTAACCCACTCCTGAGAAGTGGCCATCCAGTGTTTGTCTAAAGACTCCTGGGGCGAGCTTGGTGTGGCTGTAGCTTTGGCAGGAACCACAGAGACAGTCACCTCCTGGACTGCTTATGTAATTTGGGTCTGAATCTGGGAAGTCTGATCAGGCTGATCAGGAACACCAGGCCCAGCTGTGCTGCAGAGACCCAGCTCTGGGTGAGAAGAAACCAGCACCTGGTGAGGCAGAAGCACAATTTACATGTTTTCTTGTTGCCCTTAAATGAGTTTTGCTTGCAGAGACCCCTCATCTTTTGGGGATGTTTTCAGCGTTTAAGAGTTCTTTGCCAAGAGTGGAAGTGCTCCAGAATCACCACATCTGTTTTCCCATCTTGACTTTGCTTCTGGTGATCTTCAGTTAATATCTTTTTCCTGAATCTCCACATCTGTGAAGGGAGAATAGCCCACCAAGGGAATTGCAAACCAATTTTCAGAAATGATTGTTTTATTGTTTATTTAGAATGCCTTGAACTAAACTAATAATTCCAATTTCTTACATAGTTACAATACCTGAGCATTGCTTTCAGCTCTCTGTGTCAGATTCATGTAGTTAATTGGATTCTTTTCTAGCTCTGCTAGGAAACAGACGGAAAAGGAAGAACACAAATAAATGTCTGATCATCTGGGCTTTTTGGAAGCCTCGGGCTAATTGCACAATCTGATAGTCTGTTGTCTTTTGTATTGCTTTTTTGTGTTAAGGGAGGCAATAAGATGTGGGGTTTTTTGTGTGCCATGGTGGTACCTGTTTATACAAGGGAAGGCCATGCCAGAATCATATAGCTTCAGGACAGTGATCTTAATACAAGCCCAACCCTTGATGTCTCTTTTATCTGAATCCAACAAGCCTTTGGAGCTAGTAAGCCATATCAATGGAGATTCTGTTGCTAGCTAGCTCAGCTGATGCTAGCTCCACATTGATGAAGCCCAAGGGATGGGCTGTATTCCTGTAAGGACCAGTTGACTCTGCTGTGGAACCACAGCTCTACCCAACCCCAATCCCTCCTTTCTGTCCTTTTTGCATGTTTACCTCCCCATTTTAGCCCTCCTGGCTAGTTGTCACCTGTGTGTTTTGCTTCATTCTATCTCCATCTTTGCCGCGACCCCTCCCAAAATCTAGAATGTGTGCTTGCTTGTCCTCCATCTTTATGACGTCTCTGGCTTCCTTCAGGTCCACACGAGGCCTTTCTTATCCTTCCCTCTGCCAATTGTTAATAATATACTTAGTATTGGATTTACATATTATGTTTATAATTGTAATAATAATAGCTTGTATTTTGGAGGGATTGCTGTCCTTTATACTCAAAATAAAATTACTATGTTGGGGTCAATGTACAAATAATCCATATGAACATCTGGAATGGAGATGTCTCCAGATTGCATATCTCACTTTTTTGAGCTACTGCAATTCTGCTTTGCTTATAGAGCTCAGTGCCTTTTGTGATGGGGGCTTGCCATGTTGGGCTGCCCTGTGCCAGTGTCTCCCATGTCTCACAGTTGATTCCAAAGTTCTTCATTCTTTATTCCTTGAAAATGTCCTTTTGTCACTTCTTGTGACAGTCCTTCCCATAACACTTACCTTGTGTTAATTCTCTCTTAAATATATATATATATATCTAACTTAATAAAATATACAAATGTGCATTTGTTACATTTATTATAATAACAACTAGTAGTATTTATATCTAGTGCCTTCCACATACCAGGAATTGTGCTAAATCGTTTATAAGTAATAATCATTATAATAGCAGCTAACATCCATAGAGCACTTACTGTGTGTCAGGTATTATGCTAAATGTTTTACAATTATCTGATATGAACCTCACAACAGCCTTGAGAGATCGGTGCTATTTTTATCCTCATTTTATGGGTGAGGAAATTTGGGCACAAAGGAATTAACTGATTAATTACTTAAAGGATTAAGTGATGAGCCTGGATTTGAACACATTTCTTCCTAACTCCAGACCAACTGCTCCATCCACTGCCCTACTTCACTGCCCCTACATATATTTGTATATGTGATGTTCCTTATGAGAGAATCCAAGTTCTTTGAGGTTAAGCTCAGTTTTGTTTTGTATCTGCATCTCTAGTACCTGGTGCATAGGAGATTCTTAACAAATATTTGTTGAATAAATGAATTGGAAATACCTAACTTTGGTCCCAGAGGGATTCAGTCTAGGTGCATTAAGATCACTGATTCATTCCAACTAGTGGGGAAGGACTGGCAAGATGAAGCCCTCCTGATGGATTGATCGGTGTATGAACTACAGCTTTTCACCCTCGTTAAGTGATCTTCACATAAATCTTTGTCTTGGTTGGTTGGTTGTTGTCCTTTGTTCTCAGAGGATCAAAATGACATTACCTTTTGAGAGTTGAATTACAGTATGCCCAGCTGTGGCTGATCAGATACAGAAAGTCCCTACCAACATTTGGGGTGGCTTCTCTAACTTTGCCCCTCTTGCATTTCTTCTGAGCTAATTAATTTTTGCTGCACAGTCCATCTCCCATGTCCCATGCCCCCCAGTCAATTCCAGCATTCTTAAGAGAGACCTTGAGAGTGTCCTTGTGTCACTCTTTTTGAGCACTGTATGAGCGCTTACCCTAAGTGAGTTCCCCATAAAATGGTTTTTATCTTTGTACAAGTAGCTTCCTACTGACCATAACTTTAGTTTCTCTTTATTTTAATTCATTTTCAATAGCACAATCAAGCATCTGCTTCCTGTTTCAGGCTCTACCAGAAATACTAATGTTGGCTACAGCACACTAACTTTAATGAACAATAGGCTGTAAGTGCAGATGAGCAACGCACTCAAAGTGCTGTGCGATTAAAGAGAGCAAATTCATTCTAATAGGGGTGGGAGCAGTCAGGGAAGAATGCTGAAGAGGGAACATTTAAAAAATAAGTAACAATTCAACTTTAAAGGATAAATAAGAATTCACCAGAGGAGGATGTGGTGGGTGGAGTGGAAAGGACACTCAAGGCATAGGAAATTGTGTGAACAAAAGCCAAGGAGGTGTGAAAGTGCAGGAAATAGTGGGGTGAGAAATACGGGCTCACTGGAGCTAGAGGCAATTGAAGGGAGCTGATGAGAAAATACCAGAAATACAGAGCTGTGTCAGAGTGTGGAACAAGAACAGCTTGAATATCACACCAGGAAGTTTGAAGTTTACTTATTAGCCATAAGGAACCCAAAATGCAAAGGTTTTGAGCAGAGAAGTCCTCTGTTAAGACTTCTGTCTTGGAAGATCAGCTTATTTGCCAAAGTCCTGTGAGATAGGCACCCCGTTTTGCATATGAGGAAAATTAATATCCCAGAATTTCCCAGAATATCCCAGGACCACATGAAAATGTTATGATGAAATAAAGAGCAAAGGAAATAAAAATACAGTAGAAGATAGAGAATGTTAAAGGGGGTTCTGTCAATAGGGAGCCTTTTGTTGGGCTAGAAGCTCCATGTTTCAATTTGAGTTTGACACCACTGTTCTACACTGCACTATCCAGTGATGGAGATTGTTAGGCTTGGAGTTGGGAAGACCAGGGTTTAAATCAAATGTGTAAATGCTACAAACTCACAAAGAAACATTTAAAAAATTAAACTTATTTTAGATTTAGTCTTATCAGTTTTGAATAATATATTCTTAACTCTTAAGAAGATGAGGACCTCTCTCATTATGCTGCATGACTGTTTCTGGGTGACATCTTCTTAGATTGGTAGAGGAGTTCTTCTTGCTTGGCCATCTCTGTCCCATGATCTATATATCCTTTAGACTATCCTTGTGGGATCTGGTCAAAACTGCTATACATGCATGAAAACCTTATTTTTCTATTGATCTTAAAGCTAGAATTTCAATTGCAAGTGCTTTCAGTCACTGAACAGGAACTGATGAATTTTTTTCCTAAGTTAAAAAAATCGACTAGATCAATGTATAACAGTTCATCACTGTAACAAATACATCAATGTATAGATGTATACACAATGTATACACAATGCATCATTGCATGTTAATGTTGAATTTTAACTAAAATCAGTATTTTAAAAAAATTAACCTTTAACATATTTTTGTAAATTTGTAGTATTTATACTTCTGAAGTTGTCAAAGCTTGGAACATTACTAAAATTTTGGGGACATGTTGTATGTTCAGGTAGTTTGGTGGAGGGAATAACAACAGCTTGGACATTCCTTACACTGGTGATATCAGAAATCCTTCATATAGTCATAAAATTTGTTCTTAGGCCACTTCATATATCATATATAATTTGTGGTGTTTGTTATATGTCATATTGGGCCAAATAAAGGCTAAAATCTTAAAGCAGAATCTCTTCAGGCGGAAGAGTGTGTGTGACAAACCTAAATGTGTATATATACACAGTTTTATGTTTATGTATATTTGTGTATGTGTGAGAGAAAAAATATGTAGGATAGACAGTTTCCAAAGAGATAGATACATATATACTATATCAAGATCTGTAATGTCCCTGAAAATTACCTCTGCTGTTACTTATCATAGTAATTTACCCATTTGGTTGGGTGAACATTTTCTTTTTCTGTCTTGTAGCCCTATAAGTAACAGTTAAAAACATTAAAAACCTTTTGCCTCTCTACATTAATTTTCTCTTCATGTTAAAAAAAATTCTACTTCCTTTTAATTTTCTCCATATGGGAGAAAAGGAAAATATGTGTTATTTCTAAACAACATCTAAAAAGAATTTTTAAAGCTGTTTTTAAGTTGAAGAAATTATCTCTTCTTCTGTGAATATTTCTGATGTTACCCTTACTGGTATATGTCGAATGATATGCCCCAAAAGACTAGTTAAAATATAAAAGAGGTATTGGTGCTTCTACCATGTTAGAGATCAAGTGACATGCCCAAGATTATGACTTTAAAGAATAAGCATGTTGTGTATATCCCTTGAAAACTTACATTATTTATAGATTGCCCTTGAGTTTTATACTATTCAGATTCTAAGGACAACTTCAGCCTGCATTCAAAACATTGCCATAGTATATATTCATTCAATCAGCAAGCATTTATTAAGCAGTCTTGTGCATCAGGTAGCTGGGAACTAAGGCTACAGATAAAAAAAAAAATTAACAGTCCTTTCCCTCAAGGAACTTATATTTAGGATAAAGACTGGGAGGTTGAGGAACAGTATGAATACAGATAAATAGAGTATAAATATAAGTGTTAAATACATGCATGCATATATATATATATGTATATATATATGTAAATATATGAATATATTCAGTTATCACACATTTTCTGGGGGCGAAAGGCCTTAGCAACCAAAGGGATTAGGTTAGCCTCATTTAGAAGGCAACACTTGAGCTGAATCTTGAAGGATGTTAAGGAAAAAGAGTACAATCCAGGCTTGGGAATTGGTCTGTGCAATAGCATACAGAAAAGAGACAGAATATCATGTGTGGGGAGCAGCAGTATGCTGGATAGAATGAATTGTAGAGCAAGTGAAGGAAGTACTGAAAGCCTTCGAACATGGTTTGGAACCCTTGGGAGAGGCTTTAAATGTTTGTTTTTGATCTTGAAGGTACTGGGAAGCCATTGAGATTTCTTAAGCGGGGGTGGTGACATGGACAGTCTTGTGCCGTAGAAATATCAGTTTGGCAGCTGTGTGCTAGATATATTGAGAATGAATTAATAAGTCACTGCATATGGAGGGATATGGAAGATGTGCTTGAGTAGCACAAACGATGGAGCTTTAGCAGAAATAAAGGAGTTAGCAAAATTATGTATAGTTCTGTCACTCATATTTAATTTATTTCTGGCAGTTCTATTACTGCCCTTATAATGTAAGCTCTCTGAGGGCAGGTACTATGAATTCTGTTTCCCTTTTCCATTCTTAGACCTCACAAAGCACTTCATACTCTTAGATTACTTAAGACAGTCTATTCTTCAATAGACTTAAAGTAAACAATTATATATTTGAGGAGGTATTTTATCCTTCTTGCTAAATTAGAGTCAACATGGTAGTAATAAAACATTTGTATTGAAGAAAGTCTATCCTCAGATTCTCATTCCTAACACTTACTATTGTATGATAAAGTCATTTCATCTCATATAGCTTCAGTGTCTGCATCTGCCAAATGGGGAACATACATACTGCATACTTAGTTATTGTGAGGAAAATACCCTTAATGCTTTATATAATAGTGATAGCCAATATCTATCTAGATACATATGTGATATATATATTATATATATATATATATATATATATAAATACAATAACTATAATAATATAGTGCTTTAATGTTCCCAAAGTGCTATAAGTGCTTAACCAATTTGATATATAAATGTGAGTTAACTGAAACTTGAATGACCATTGAAACATCATTTAAATTCTCAACTTCTGGATTTATGAAATGGAGTTAGTAAGGCCTGTAGCCTCTATCTCACAGGGTTTGTTTTGAAGCTCAGATAAGATAATAAGTAGAGCCTTGAAACACTATAGAAACATCATCTGTGGTCTTTGTAACCATCCCTCATATCATGAACTCACTCACATATACAGACTTCAGCGATTGTTTGGCACATTGTAAGTGCTTAATAAATGGTTGTTTAATGAAAGAGTGGGTGACTGGATGGATGACTGAATGAGTACTTTAAGCTCAATCTGGGGAGATAGAAAAAACATGAGTGTAGTATTATTAATTCCATATTATAGCTAAGAAAACTGGGTTGCAGTTGTGTCATATTCAGTAAGTTGCCCAAAATTAAATTACTCATAAATGGCCAAGATGGGACCAGAATGTTCACAGTTAGAGCTGAGAAGCTTTCTAATTTATAATTATGGATTTTATCACTTATATTGAAAAGAAAGGTCCTCTTGGGCATAACTTACCAGCCTATAGATCAACTGGATGAAATTTAGGCAAGATCGTACAGCAAATAAAGCTCTGGGCTTGGAATTGGGAAGACCTAAGATACTTAAATAGCTGTGTGACTCTGGGCTAATCACTTAAATCTGTCTGTCTCAGTTTCCTCATCTATAAAATGAAACTAATAATAGCATTTATCTCCCAGATTTGTTGTAAGTATGAAACGAATTAATATTTGTAAAATGCTTTGCAAATCCTAAAACACTATGTAAATACTAGTTATCATCATCATCAATAACTTTCCCTGCTTCTAGGAATTGTCCACACTGAAAGAAATGATAAATGCTTTCGGGTGGAAAAGTAGTCTATTGTCTTTATACAATATTGAATAAAAAATAGGGATTGGATAAACATTTTTGCTTACAGAAAAGATTAAATCAATGAATGATTGTTTCTTAGGAAAAGATGGAAAATAGAACATTTTCCCTTCTTCCCCCTTCTTCCTTCTTTCAGGTTCTCCCTAACCTCTTCCTGCTGTTGTTTGTTCATTTTCAGTCTGATCTCTCTCTTAACTCTTCTTCACAGACAAGAGTGAGAATGGAGAAGCTTATCCCAGGAAGAAGGTGGCCCCTACCGGCGCGTCTGATGGCTCTGCATCCTCCCGGCCTCCTAGGGAGAACAGAGTGAAACAGGGCAGTAATAGTTGGAGACGAATTCTGTTGCTCATTTTAGCCATAACAGTCCATAATATTCCAGGTAAGAAACTGCACTTTTTGCTACCTCACGTCCTAGCCTTTGGAGCTGCTTGTCAGGTATAGAAGGTAACCCTCAGCCAGCAGGACCTTCTACTGTGTGAGCTGAGACGTGGATTATTGGGAACAGCACTGAGATGGGTGTCAGAAGCATCTAATACTAGGACCTTTACCCTCCTTGCTGGGGAAAGCAGTTAGAAAGCTATTAGCTTCTCTGGGACATGGACTCATCTGTAACATGGTTAGGATGGTCCCATTCTTATCTCTTTCCTATCTTCACACAGAGCCCTGGGCTTGAAATCAGGAAGACCTGAGTTCAAAATCTGTTCTCAAACATAACTTTAATACTTATGCGACTGGGCATGTCGCTTAACTGTTCTTAAGTTTTCTCATCTGCAAATCAGGATAATAATAACGCCTATCCTCTAGCATTATAGTGAAGATAAAAGGAGATAATTTGTAAAACATTTTGCAAACTTTAAAGCAACATATGGTTGCTAGCTAATGTTATTATTTTTGTATTATCATAATGACCCACCAAACAAAAGTTAAAACTTACACCTTAAACATGAAAGAATGCTTGCTTGTGTATTCTCCAGAAGCATACTTAAACTTCTATCTTTTTATGCTGTTTAGCCTCGGATATATATTTGTATGTAGAACTAAAATATTGATCCATTGGTTCATAAATCCTGAATAACTATTAGTGGTAGACAGTGAACTAACGTAGAACTGAATAAGAAGACAAATATGGATTGGATTGCTTTTTTTTTTAAATCATGCAGTAATTCTAATGACTATAGCCTTATTTCTGAAATCCAGGTCCATATTTTTAATACCAGTATTCTTCCAGTGATGTTATATAGACATGACATTAAATAAATATTAGTCTTTGAAAAACTGAAATTGACATTCACCAAAAAACAATGAAGAAGTGTATGATGGTCATATTGTAACACATTGCAAATGTGTAATTACATACAGGAAGTGGTGTGAAGGGTGACATTAAAGAAATGTATGACCACAAAAAAAGGTCAGTTGATCAAATAGTGAGAATGAAAGATCCATCAGTATCCACACAGTTCAAGAGCACATGAGGCCCTAAGTACAACTGGGGATCCCTCCATATACACCATATCACTTGTGCCAATTTTTGGGTAAACATAAATAAGAATTTCACAGGCTGTGCAGGCATGGATCACATCACTGTTAGGAATACCCATAATTGATGAGATAATAGATCTATTGGAATATTGGTCAATTCTCTATCATTTGGACAACACTTCAATGATAGGGAAAAAGGGGGGTCTGGTGCCCTTATTGTGACTTAGAAATTGGATTCAAGGAATAATGAAGCCATCCAAGAGACTTGGGGCACAATAGGACAGACATGCTTACTTGAGCTAGTGATTCTCTCTCCCAAATGTAATGAAAAAACAACACAACAGATTGTGGGTCTAAGTTTTGACGTCTGGGTTTGCAATAATTATATATCCCTTAGAGCTTTCATGATTGAGATTAGCCATAGCATGACTGCCATATGTGTATTGCCTTTCACCATATGCATCTGGCATTTATTTCCTAAGTTGGTTTTCTTATAATGGCCGAAGACTGTCAGGATGATTAATGACAAGATATTATTTAGTTCTGATGAGAATTTGGATTAAGATACAAGGCTGAAGATAATTTAATATAAAGAGTAAGTATGGATTGATCCCAAATTTAGATCTTGTTACAGCATCTGTTACTAGGGAGTCAAAGAGTTCTCTTTCTTAGCCTTCTGACCTCATTTTTTTCTCTCAGTGTTTCCATTAATCCATTTATGAACAAACGTTTCCTAAGTGTCTGTGGGTAGTGGGAATACAGACAGAAATGAACCCTCAGAAAATTTATATTTTATTTGCAGATGCCACATATATATATATATATGAGATAATGAAGGGGAGGAACCTTGAAAAAGGGTGTGGTTGTTTACCTATTTGAAGGAAGCTAAGGATTCTGGCAAGAAGTATGTGAAGGCTCGTAGACAGAAAATGGATTCTTATACTTAAAAAAGACAAGAAAGACAGTTTGACTGAGTTGTAAAGGGGAGTATTTTGTAATAAGATTGGAAAGGTTGTTTGTGACCAGATTATGAAGGGCTTTGAATACCAAACCAAGACAGTAATACTTGATTTCAGAGGTCATGGAGGAAATCATTGGAATGGTGAGTACTGTGCTTTAGAAATATCACCTTGAGAGCTGGTTGACAGATGGATTTGAAAAGACGTGAGACAGAAAGACATCACGGAGAGCCCATATAGCTAAAATCAACAAGACTTGAAAACTTATTGGTTATCTAGAGGAGGAATGATAAAAGTTGTGAATTCACTGGATTGATAATGCCTTTGGCAGAAATAGGAAATTCAAAAGAGAGGAAGCTTTGGAGGGAAAGATGATTTATGTTTAAACAATTTTGGACATTTGAGATGCCTGCAGGACATTCAGTACAAAATATCTAAGAGATTGAGGTTTGGGGACTAGAATTCATGAGAGAGCCCAAGACTGGTTGAATATATAGATTTGGGATTTAACTGCAGAGATGTGATTATTAAACCCAAGGAAGATGAGATGTTCACCAAAAGAGAAAGAAAAAGGCCCTCACAATATGCAATGCATCCATACTGTCCTTCCTGCTATTCCTCATATAACACTTTCTTTTCCATCTTTCTGAGTCTTTGTTGTGATTGTTCCTATTCCTTGGAATGCAATCCAGTCTCTCCTTCTCTCTACCTCTTATAGACTTTTGTTTCTTTCATCTCTCAATTTGAAAGTACCACTTTTTACATGATAGCTTTCCTAATCCTCTGCCCCCCTCCCCGCAATTTCTTCTGTCTCATTGACTTGTATTTATTCTGTATATATTGCATGTAAAAAAGGCAGCATTGCATGAGAACATGTGGGAAGACCTGAGTTCATGTTTTCCTCGACACAAACTGACTGCATTCTTGAACAAATCACTTTTCATCTCTCTGGGAATTTCCCTAAGATTACTAAATTGTAGAGAAGGTGCTGGCTATTTCAGTAGAAGGGATTTCCTATCCTGGGAATTCCCCACATAAATAAAATTGTGGATCCATGATTCCCAACATGTATTCTATATGTCCTTTGTGTAAATGTCATTTCTCTCGATAGAATAAGCTCCTTGAGGCCAAAGATAGATTTGCTGTTATATTTATATCCCTGGCATCTAGCATAGTTCCTGCCACAGAGTGAGCAGTTAATAAATAGCTATTGATTAATTGATTGTTGATCTTTCGAAGGAGACAGAAGAGCAGTTGGGAGGAGAATCAAGTGCTTAGGAGGGAGAGGAAAGAGCCAGAAGTGTCTCCAAGGTTATTAGCTTGTGTGACTTGACTTCTATTGATTGAGAGAGCCTTTTTATCAATAGAAAAGGGAAGAAGTTAGAAATAAGAGAACAAGCCAATAAGCAAGAATGGATTAAGAAGTTTTTATTAGTCCAGATCCAAGTTCAAGTGGAATATTCTCTTATTGTAGTTTATGCCTCTGGGGAAGCTGGCAGACCACCCCCTGGTCAATGTCCTTCATCCATCCCCACCAGCATCTACTGTCTGCTAGTCTGAACCTCAGCAAGCTGAAGAGGGAGAAGTGTTCTCAGTGGCCCAATTCATCAAGACATAAACTGACCTTTGGTAAAGGAGAAAGCAGAATACCTTCTAAAGTGGTACTAGGTTAAAGAACAATATCTCCTGGTTCCTGGGGTCAAATCTCTCTGGGATTCTTTCTGATTTATCCTATATGTTTCTTTTGTGTAGAATTGTTTTCATGGTGTCCTTGTCCTCCCCTGAGATCATGATCTCTTGGGGGATAAGAGCTATGTTTTTACTCTTTTTTCTATCCCCAGCACTTGGCACATAGTAGGTGCTTAATTCTTATTGACTTGCCTTAATATTCTCTCATTTCCACTTCTCTTTATAGAGCTCTGTAATTCTATGTCTCAAAAAGCTCTTTTTTTCTTCCTCAAAGGCTGCCACATTAAATTGTAAATTTTGGAAGAAACTCTATGTGGCTATGAGCATCTCTTCACAAGCATTGTTTTTTAGTTGCTGGCAACTCAGCTCCCTAATTGATTTTAGCACAGAATGCTCACAGTCACTCTAATCCATCATGAGACCCACTTGATCACCATTACTTTCTCTGTTTCATATCTATCAGAAGAACTATGGTACATTTTACCTCTTAAGTTAGAACTCATTTGATGACTCCACTCCCATAACGGGCCTTGGGAGTTGTATCAGGCCAGAAAAAAAAAAAAAAACAGAAAAAAAAGATGTATAAGTTGGTGGGTGTGAGCAGTTGCCAGAAGGAGTAAGAAAGACTTTGAGAATAAAAAACAGCAAGATTCTTGGAGGTTCTTGAGGTACCTACCTGTGGTCGTAGGAATTCATCAATAGCAGTTTCCTCTGACAAATATTCAGTTTTCTCTTGCTAAAGCAGGAATTTTTAACCAGAAATCTATGATCTCACTTTTAAATTATTTTAATAAGTATTTCAAAAGAATTGGTTTCTTTTATAATCATGTATATTTTGTTTTGTGCATTTAAAATGTTGTTTGTAGGAGAGATCTGCAGACCAGACTGCTAGAGGCATCCCCGAACCACAAAAGGTTAACCTCTCACCAAATCATAGATTTTCAGCACTGAAAAGGAACTCAAAAGTTTGGGAACAAATATATACTTCAGTTTCACTAATCAAAGGCCATCTGGGCTTATAGTGAGGTGGGCTTAGAACAATGGTACATCACAGAATCACAATAATTCAATGCTTTTCCTGTCTGACAAGTTAAGTTTGAAGATGCTTCTGGTTTATTTAAAAAAGGTTCAGAAACATTGTGATATTCTCCTTTAATTATAAGAATCTAAATGGGAAGCCTGGCATTATAATTAGCCCAGACTCTTGCATGGGTTGATATTTTGCTCAATATAACATGTTCTTGAGAGTGTAGTCTTAACAGAAGCTGGTAGCAGCATTTCCAGATTATATCATGGGATTTGAGAAACTGGAACTGGCAGAAACTCTCAGAGAATGAAATCATGATTTTGAGGTAGGATTTCCTGAAGGACCTTTGGAGAAAAGTAAGAAGTACAGCTAACTCATATCCCTGCTTCTTTTTCCTGTCTGTCCCTCCCCTCTGCACTTTGTTATCTTGAGCTCAAAATGACATATTCAGAGTCATACATTGTCAATTGTGGAATCACAACTAAAATCCATGACACATTTCTCTCAAGTTAATAGCTTATACTGTCCTAGTTTTATAAACTAATGGGAAGTAGGTTTTTATATTGGTTTTGTTTTTGTTTTTTAAGGCTTTTAGCTTGAGCAGCTCTTCAGTCAATCATTCAAAAAGCCATGCTTATTAAATGTTTATTTACTGTGTGCCAGGAATATGTGTGCACTGGGAATACGAATTCAAGCAAAAAGATAGTTCCTCTCCTTAAGAAACTTACATTCTAATAGGAAAAGACTACATATAAACATTAAGAACTATCAATCAATCAGCAGGTATTTGTTAATTAGTTTCTGTGTGCTAGACATGGTGATAATTCCAAAGAAAGGCCAGTATCTTTGAGTAACTTACATTTTAATGGAGGACATAACTGTAAATAAGTAATTATATACAAAATATATACAGAGTGAATGGAACATAAGGGATGGGGACAATAGCAGTTGGGGACTAAGACCTCTGCAAAAGCTAAGATTTATGCTGTCTTGAACGGAACCAAGGAAACTAAAATTTCAAACATGGTCCATAGCCTGAGGTAGAAACATGTATAAATTGTTCAAAAAATAAGGGAAAATCTTAGCCAGTATGAAAAACGGGAAATTTTACAGTAACTTGCATTGAGATTATGATGATTGCATTTCTGTCACAATCAAGTGACTCTTAACAATCAGTTTTCCAAATGGAGGGCAAGAAGATGAAGGGACTTAAGGAATATCTGACCACATACCCAAGTTGTTCAAGATAATGAAATGTTGCTAAAGGAAAAAGAATTAGTGCCTTGCTGGGGTGGGGGGAGGGAACGGGGGAAGGGAGGGAGAGGTGTTGGTAGAGGAGTAAAGGGAGAAGGAGGAAGAGAAGGAGAAAGGGCAGCTACACAATTAGAGCTTAAAAAACTAACCTTATTTGAGACTCTTCCTGAAGAAGAGGGATTATGCTTTGAGGAGGAAGAAGCTTCTTCTCCTGAAAAGAATGCTATAACAGAGCCATCAAAGTGATCAGATAGTAGTAATCTGTTTCCTTTTCAGGATTTATCTCTGATATTACAGAGATAATTTCTAATTATTTTCTAAATTTATCAGAATTTATCAGACTGATAATTTATGGTGACTCATGAGGGGACAAAAAGTATCATCAGAAGGAACCTAAGAAATTTTGGGAAAAAATTATGAAGTTTGTATAGGAATATAGTATTAGCCTTACTGCTCACTATTTACAAATGAATACAAGACATGAATAAGAGAAAAATTAATTTGGGAAATAAACAGATGGCTAAGAAGGTGGTGTCCAAGAATAGGATTTGGATTAATGAATTATCTCTTAAAATATAGAGAAATAACAGATTCTAAATCAGATATATAATAAACTTTACAAAGGGTGATGAGAAAATATTTTCTAGATATCTGGTAAATTTGATCAAATGAGTTTTACATTTAAAAAGAATGACGGAGAGTGAGAAGATCACCTATGTATCGTTGCCAAGCTAGATAACAGAGAGAATAACTACATTGAAGGAAGAGAATATAGTAGAGACACCCAGAAGTGTATAAGAGACAAAATTCGAGAAAGGATGCAGTAGTAAAGGCCATGGCATCAAATGCTTATACACAGACACACTTTACATACACACACAGACTTGTTGACTGGAATATGACTATGGATGTGTATATAAAACACACATACACACAGAGTACAAGGGGAAATGTAAATTAAGAAGATAGGCTTTTGTGAAAAAAAAATCTAGGAACCAGAGGAGCGAAGCATAATGGAGTCTGTTTGGGTGAAAGTAAATGGATGGAGAATCAGAAATGATTTTTGTCATTGGAATGTCTCTGTGTGTGTGTATTTGTATCTGAATATACACATACATACACTATAAACTGTCTGGTAGAAGAAATGGATGAGAAAATTGGGAAATAGGTTGCAACTGTGACATAGGCCACAATATAGCAGTATTAGGGGACTTTAATTAGGTATCTGCTGGAGCTTTTTCTCTGCTAAAAGCACTACTTTTGGTGATTACTTCATCCTTCAGAATATTGAGAAAACAATACGGGAGCAAAATATTTTTATTTTGACTCTTATTAAAAGTTAAAGACAGATTGCTGGGATATAGCTGATAGGAACCCTGGGAAGGGTGTGACCATTTGCACCCAGAGTTTGTGAGGAGGAAGAAGAGGAGAAAGAGAGGAAGAGATCTGAACATAATCGGACATCCATCCTGGATTTGGGGAAAGATTTCAAAGAGTTTAGGAAGCTCTTAGGTAATATCCCATGAACTAAAATTATGCAAGGAGAGTCATCTCAAGAAGAGATGAAGAATGAATGACAAGATGCTACAGAATGAATTTTGAATGAAGAGATGCTACAGAATGAATTTTTTTATTAAAGCTGTTTATTTTCAAAACATATGTATGGATAATTTTCAACATTCATCTTTGCAAAACCTTGTGTTTTAAATTTTTTTTTCCTTTCCTTCTCCTCCCCCCCTCCCCTAGATGGCATGTAATCCAGTATGTTGAACATATACAACAGAATGAATTTTTTAACAGAAAAGAAAATAAGTCCAATAAAGAAGGAAAATGTGAAATATATGAAAAAACCTGTGTAAACATGCAGGGAACTTACCAAGTCACTTAAAATTTGAAAATGAAAATACAGAAGATAGAAGTAAATCCTAGTAACTAAGGATGGATATAAGAGTATCCTATAAAAATGTCAGGAGTGAAGAAGCTAGAATGAACTGAGGCTGGTAAGGGAAAACCAAGGACAAAAGGGGTGTGGTGGAGTTTAAAGCTATTTTGGGAGTAAAAAGGAGTTTCAAAGAAGGCCCAAAACTCTACTTGGGATATATAAGAGGATGATAATTGACAACAGAAAGAAGTCAGAGTTTCTCAAAAAAAATTTTTTTCTGTTTTCTCTGTAGGGTGACCTTTGCACAGAATAAAAATGACTTAGAGCTAAGAATCTATGCCAAATTGATAATATCTGGTTGCCCTTGGTGAATTTAAGTTACCTGGTCCAGATTGATTTCAGCCTCTTGTATTAAAAGAATTGGCAGATGTAATTGCTATGCCATAGTCAGTTGTATTTAAAAGATTGTGTAAAAATGGGTGAAGTCCATTAGATTAGAGATAGACAAATGCCCCCATTTTCAAAAAAAGAAAAGCCATCAACTGCAAAGTTTATCTTTGATTCCTAAGAAATTCTAAAGTAAAGTATGAAAGAAATGGATAATAGCTATCTAAGAAAGGAAGCAGTGATTACAAAGAGTCAATATAGCTTGATCCAGAACAGGTCATGTCGCACTCACCTTATTTTTTTATTTGACAAGGTTATTAAACTGATTAAAAGATGAGTAGAATGCTGTAGATATAGTTTATCTAGACAAACATGTAAGCCTTTTATGTCATTTTTTTGTGATAAAGATAGAAATACGTGGATTAGAAGATAATATAATTAACTGGATTCAGAATTTTTGGAAGATCAGAACTTTAAAAAGTAGCTATTAATGTTTCAGGGTCAATATGACAGGAACCTCTAGTGGTGGAGTATCCTTGGGAGTTGTGGTTGGTCCTGAGTGACATAATCTTTTTTCAGTGACTAAGATAAAGACATTGGTATGTGCTTATGAAATCTGCACATGACAGGGAGGGATAAGCTATCCTACTAAATGATAGGCTAGAGCATTGGGCTGAATCTAATTAGTTTAATTTCAATAGGGATAAATATCAATTCTTATTCTTGGGTTAAATTAAATCATCTTTACAAGTATAGTATGGGGGAATTATGCTTTTGACAGTAATTGTCTGAAAAAGATCTGAGAGTTTTAGTGAGCTACAAATCTGATAAGAATCAGCAATAAGATGTGGAAACCTAAAAAATCTAATATCATTTTGGAAAGCCATAGCTTCCAGAAATAAGAAAGTGATAATACCTATTCTTTGCCCTGTTTGAACCACTCCTGGGGAAATGGGTTTGGTTCAAGGATACCAATGATGTCCAAAAAAGAATAACCATGATAATGAGAGGTACTGAGATCATATCATATGAAGAGGTACTGAGATCATGTCATATGAAGATCATTTGGGCAAACTGGTTTAGGCAAACTGAGGATATTTTAGCTTGAGAAAGAGGAGGCTCAGAGCAGGGGGACATGATGGCAGTCTTCAAGTATTTGTCATATAAGAGAAATTTAACTTGTTTTGCATGACCCCAGAGAGTGGAACAAGGAGCAATAGATTGGTTGCAAGTAGGCAGATTTAAACTTGATTTCCTGAAAAATTTCTTAATCCAAAAGTGGAATGGATTATTTTGAAAGGTGGTAAATTCCCCCTCCTTTAAAAAAAAAAACTGACTTAAATAGAATCTGGATGACTTATTTGTAGGGCATATTAAACGGGGGATTCATTTACCATATGGATGCACTAGTTAGGCCCTCAGGTGCTAGCCCAGTCTCAAGATTCTATGAGACTGGAAATGTCAGGTGGCTCATTGATATGACTTCATTCTGGGTCCCACTGGCTATCTGTAGAGTACTTTTCTTCAGTTAAGAAATCTTAGGAGCCAGAGGTAGCTTTCACTGGCAACTATTCAGACCTCAGGATCTCATTTTCTGCTTGGCTGATTTAAGCTTTTGCTCTTCTATTTTGTTGGACAGGTCCACTATAGGCAATGAGTATAGACCTATTTCCACTACTTGGAAAAACAGCTCCAAGTACCTAACTCACAAAGAGCAGGTCTATCTTCTCAGGTGAAAGATTCATCTCGTAGATGAGTAATTTTCAGAACCAAATGGGCCTTTACCCCAGCCCCAGACACTGACTTTATATTGATGAGGCCCTCTCCTGAGGGTCTTTGCTGAACAACTAATTGCTGTGTGCTTTCTGCCAAGCATGCAGAGAGAAAGAATTATTGATGCTTCACGACTGTATTTTGTCTTTTGGGAATGAAACTTCTCAGAATTACCCAACATAACAGGAATATCACTGGTCAAAGAGTCAGCTGCTTCTGTAGACTGACCTTTTTTCAGATGCTTGTCAATTTATTTAAAAGCCAAAACTGGCAATAAACTGGATGAACTAATAATGTTTAGAGTGTCAGAATTCAGAACTGCTAGTTTATATTCATATATGCAGAGTTCAGTAGCATAATCTGTATTTAATAAGTCTCTTCTTATTCCAATTTATCTTCAATTCCATGGTGATTGTTATGGTGAAGAATTAAAATAAATTAAAATGTTGGTTTGTTGTAGAATTTCTTTTTCTGGTATACCTTTTAAAAATTTATTTTTTTTGTTCTTTCCTTGATAAAACATCATCAAACAAGAGCATTTCTATATATACAGAACAGAAAAAAATATTGTGCATGACATCTTGAATATCCATTATGCAGAGCTCGCATTTTGCTTTTAAAAAGAATATCAACACATTAGTTTCAAAGACATCATGCTTGTGTGTCTTCTTATAAACGTCCTTCCATTCTTTTCTGTTTGTTTTTTTTTAATGCTACACTGATCCTCTTTTCTTTCTTTTTCTTTTTGTAATTCTTATTTTTAGTTTCTTTCCCTTTAAATAAAAAACAATAACACCTCCCTTGTAACAAATATCATCAGGCAAAACAAATCTACGTGTCAGTCATGTCCAATGATGTTTATCTTATTCTACACAACTAGTCCCCCACCTCTGTGTCAGGTGATAGGTAGGTAGTCTGCTTCTTTGTAGATCTTCTGGAGTAGTGTTTGGAATCAGGGTTTTGAAGTTTTTAAAATTGTTTTTCTTTAAGAATGTTTTAGTTATTATAAAATTTTTTCTGGTTTTATTTATTTCTCTTTATATTCAGGTGTTTCTGAATCCATTCCATTTGTCGTTTCTTATGGTACAATAATATTCCATTGCATTCATATACCATAATTTTCCACCTCCCAATTGGTAGGCAGATTCTTAGTTTCTAATTCTTTGCTGCAACAAAAAGGGTCACTATAAATAGTTCTTTACATATGGAAACTTTCCTTATTTCTTTGCATTCTTTGGTATATATCCCTAACAGTGGTATTTTTCATTTAAAGGATATATACATTTTAGACTTTGGGAGTACATGTCCAAATTCTTTCCAGAATGATTAGGCCAAGTCTTTTAACCCTACTAGGAGTATATTAGTCTTCCTCTTCTCTCACATACCTTCCAAAATTGTTGTTTTCCTTTTTTTTTTTAAAGTTAGCTTTGCAAATCTGAGAAGGGACCTCATAGTTAATTGTAATTTGCACTTTTCTTATTATTTGTAATTTTGAATATTTTTCCCTTATGGCTTAGATTCTTTTCTTTATATCCTTCATATCCTGTTCACATCAAAACTCTTGGGAAATGTCTCTTCTCTTTATATATTTGAACCCATTTCCTATGTACCTTAGATATCAGATCTCTATTTTGACTAGACCAATATTCTGAAGGATACCATCATCATACAGTACTAATTGCGTAGACTAGATCCTTTGGATTGTATTACTATGTACAGAAAAAAGCACAGGTTTCATATGAGGGTGTGTGTGTTTAACAGATAAACTTGCTATGCATTTTTTCCCTAGTTAAACTGCTTCCCTTCTAATCTTAACTGCATGATTTTATTTACGCAGAAGCTTTTCAATTTTGAGTTATCAAAATTGTCCATATCTTCTATGAAGTTTTTGGACCTTTTCATCCCAGTGTTTTTCAAATTGGCCACATTTCAAGTTGATAATTTTCCGTTTAACTCCATATTTAATGTGTTTGTGTCATGACTTTGTAGAACAACTTCCATGGCTTTTGGATCATATCTTGTTGATATGGAAACCAATACAAAGGGAAATTACTAAGATTGAGTGGGCAGAAAGAAGATGAAACAGAGTCATGACTTAAGTCCATTTAAAACCCTCTATTTTGGTGGTGATGATCCCAGACTTCTCTTGATACTCTGAAACTTTTATAACTACTTAAAAAAAAAAAAAAAAACACCAGTCCTGTGATCATCTCACTCTGTTGAAAAAGACACATCTCTCCTAAATGTTTTAGCTATTCAATTGCCTGAAAGGTAGGGGGCTCTTTCAAAGTCTCTTCCAATTTTATTAGGTTTTGGCAAGCTCATTTTGTACTTAGAAAATGTTGCTTATGTAAGTTTACTTCTATTTCTTTTCCTGGACTAAGCCATGTATAATAATTTCTTATCCCAAATTCCTGTTTCTGAAAAACTGCCTACACTTAACATTTTTTCTTCCATGTCATGGAGATGTGCTCTGAAGCATTTGGTCTAGGCAGCTTAGGAATTTGGTTTAGGAATTTCAAAGTGAGCACTGGGAATTTTCTGTTTTCAGCTTTGACAGTTACCTGGTTATGAGCGAATCCAGGTAGCATCAAAACGAGAGGCTTTCTGGCTACCTTGTTAAGATTTCCACTAGAGAAAGGAGAGGAAACTCTAGAAGGCCAGTTTAAAATATTAGCTCCTGGTTCTACTCAAGTATTTAGAGAAGAAATTCACAAGTGATATCAAAAATTAGGTTTGAGAATTTTCTGTAGATATTATTGATATTCAGTTCTTTCTGACCATAAACTATAAACTGGATATGAGAGCTAGAATACTTGGGTTCCAACTCTTTTTATCAACAATGACTTTTGTGTGAGCATAAATTGCCTGCTTACCTTCTCTGGGTCTTAATTTCCCCATCTATAAAATGAGATTGATAATCTGGACCATACTGTATTTCATAGGAATGATGTGAGGATAGGATACTAAAGGTTGTCCAAATGCTTTGAAAATAAAGAGTATGACCTAAGAGGTCAAAGATGCAAACAAAGCTCGAGTTTATTCCAAAATATATCATAACAGCATTCTTTTGATGGTTTCCTTAGGAAAACTAAGTAGATTCCCATTGGCATATGAATAAAATAGAATATTGTGCAACAAAATATTATGATAGTGAGGAGAAAGTGGAGAGATCTGTATGAATAGTTGCAGAGTAAAATAAACATAACTTAAAGTACAGTATATTCAATGACTACAAGAATGTAAGGAAGAGAGGAAATCACAAAAATGGAGTGATTGTTCTAATTGAAAAATTAATGATGATCCCAGAGAATAATTAAATCTAATTTCTTCTTCATGTCAGAGAGGCAGGGGACACCTAGGAAAGAATATTCTGAACATTGATGTGAAAGATTACTATGCTTACAATTTTTTGTTTTATTTTGTTTTTGTTTTTTACTTAATTGCTTTTCTTTGTTACAAGAAAGAATTCAATCTGGAGAATATAGGAATGGTTTTTTTCCCCCCAGAAATGATTATGTCATAAAGACAAAAAAAATCAAAAAAAATTCTTTTTTAATAAGAAAGAAAGGAAGAAAAAAAAAAAAGATTCTGGCCTTCTTCCTCTCAGAGAAGTGGAGAATTATTGGAATAGAAGAGAATATTCACTTTCAAGTTAGTCCTTATGTGAGTTGATTTCTCTTAAGTTTTTTCCTTGTTTAAAAGGTGAGCTCAAGGACATGGGGAGGGGGAAAAATAAGAAGGTTTGGAGGCAAAGGGGAAGTAAATATGAATAAAAATAAAAGTTAGCAAGTTTTGTTTTTTTTTAAGAAATAAATGTATGGATAAAGAAAAGCTACTTTTATTCAAATGCAGCTGTTAGGAGAAGAGTCAGTGTCCCAAATTTTGCTTTGTTTCAGTTGCATAATATTAATTGTATAACATTCTTCTCATACACTGATTAAAATTCAAAACTGTTGCTTTTGCATTTTCTTGATAATTTCTTTGTGAGTTGGAATTGTTTTATTTTTGGTATTTTTGTCTTTATTGCCTGGTAACACTGCCTAGCACATAGTAGACACTTAATAAATGCTGCTAAATTGAATTATCATTTTTCCCAAGACCCTCTTCTCCCCCAGTCTTGCCTAGCTCTGAGATACTTGAGCATGTGAATTTCCACAGAAATGATTAGATCTAGTTAGGTATAGTCCTCATCTTAAAATGCACAAGACTGTCAAATTGGAGTATGGCTTCTTTTTATCTTCTTTTGTGCATTTGTTTTTCTACAAGTTCAGGCTTCTGGAAGGAAATGTGACATACATTAGAAAATCTTCTTCAGTGCTTTCCTCCCCTATCTTCCCCATCCTTCTTTTCTTTTCTGTTCCTTCTTCTTCCCTTCTGCCTCCAAGTTCAAGAATCAGTACTAGGGAGCTACTCTGACTCCTTCCTTTTCATAATACTAAAATATTAGGAAGGTAATATGTTCTTCTGTGTTTTATAAAAAGACTGCATAAAGAGGGCATTGTTTAAATCACAGGAATGAATTGTGGAAATTCCAAGCACTATTTCTTTGGTGGGAGAGCTGTTTAGAGTCAGGTGGGGTCTTCTCCTTGTTCCTCAAACAGGAAGTTGACCCCATCAGTAGCAACAACTAATCTTACACAGATTAGGTTTCATCTTCTGGTAATTCTGAGGAGGGCTTGTTACTTTTAGAAAAGGAAGGATGGAAAGACAAGAATTTGCCTAAGTTCTTCCCTAAACACCTCCAAATGCCTCAAAATAGTACTCTAAACAAATTCGGCAGAACTCACAAAAAGATGGAATGAAACAATTCTCTAGCCCAAGATAACTTAGAAGGTTGCCAGGAAAGATTTGTTGTACCAGAGTAAGAGAGAAGTGCAGGCCCTGCTGGCTCAGACCAGGCCCCAGCAAACCAGCAGGAGGCCTTAGGGCAGCTTCCAGACCTCTCAGCCCACAGAGAGTAAGGGGATCAGACAAGAGGTCAGAAGGAGATATACAGATATACAAGGGTCCCTTCACGGGACCAGGGCCAGGATTCTTTTGTATTGCCTATATTTGGATCTGGGTTGAAGTCCTTGGTCTTAGTCTGAGTCCTTAGTGTGAGGAGAAATATTCTGTAGAGGGCTGAAACTCCAGAAAGGTGTGCTTGAATCAGACAACCAAGCACTTAAGGCTAATTACCTATTTGCTGTGAGATAATGACTCTATTAGCATATATTTGGATAAATGCCTCTTCTCACTGTTGGTGCTGGCTGAATGTTTGGTGTTAAGGTAATCATAGGCAAGGATTGGAGAGCAGAGGGATAAGGAGGGAAATTGGTGACCCTGGACTCCAGAATCGAGGATTCTCCTTGCCTGCCTCCTTCATTTCTCCCCCTAAAGACCAAGGACTTTAATTCATCCTGACTCTGGCTGACCCCGAGGTCTCCAGGGAGCTAGCCTGTACTCTACAATATTCAATCAATAGAATTTGCAGCTTCAGGGCAACAAGTACCCTGGTCAGTTCCAGGGTTGAAAAAAATACTTGTGTGCACTCAAAAACCAGGACATAGTACAATAAGAGTAGTAAACACACCTCTTCCTAGATCATACCTCCCTGGAAGAGCCAAAAGTTTACAGATCCCCAGAATTACCTCTGAAAAAAATCTATGTAAAAAAACCTGAAGCTTGGGATGAGGACCCCTCCACTTGAGAAACAGTGCCCTATTTTAAGCATAGAGTAAAAGGCAAGAAATAAGCTGGAAAATGAGCAAACAACAGAAAAAAAATCCTGAAAGTTACTCTGGTGGCAAAGAAAATCAAAACACATACTCAAAAGAAGATAATAGAGTCAAAATTTCTGCATCCCAAAGACTGAAAGAAAAATATGAACTGGTCTCAGAACATGGAAAAGCTCAAAAAGGACTTTTAAAATCAAGTATGAGAGACAGGGAAAATTAGTAAGAGTGGTGCCAAAGGAAATAAAACTAATGAGGAGAAGAATGCTCTAAAAAGCAAAATTGCCCAAATGGGGAAGAAGGTACAAAAGCTCAATGAGCAAAATAATTCCTTAAAAATTAGATTTGAGCAAATAGAAGCTAATGGCTGAGAAATCAAGAAATAATAATAACAAAACCAAAAGAATGGAAAAATAGAAAATAATGTGAAATATCTCATTGGAAAAACAACTGATCTGAAAAGTAGATCCAGGAGAAATAATTTAAAAATTATTGGTCTACCTGAAAGTCATGATCAAAGAAAGAACCTAGATATTATCAAAGAAAACTGTGCTGATATTCTAGAACCAGATGATAAAATAGAAATTGAGAGAATCCAAACAATCACCTTCTGAAAAAGATCCCAAGATGAAATATTATAGCCAAATTCTGAAACTCCTAGGTCAAAGAGAAAATACCACAAGCATCTAGAAAGAAACAATTCAAGCATAGTGGAGCCACAGTTAGGATAACACAAGATTTAGAAGCTTCTATTTAAAGGATTAAAGGGCTTAGAATATGATATTTCAGAGCTCAAAAGAGATAGAATTATAACCAAAAATCTTCTACCCAGCAAAACTGAGTATAATTTTTTGGGAGAAAAGGTAAACATTCACTGAAATAGAAGACTTTTGAACATTCTTTTAAAAAATTTTTTTTAATTTTAATTTTTTATTGAAGTTTTTTTATTTTCAAAACTATGCAAGAGTAATTTTTCACCATTAATCCTTGCAAAACCTTGTGTTCCAATCTCTCTTCCTTCCCCCCACCTCCTCTCCTAAATGGAAAATAATCCAAAACATGATAAACATGATGAAATCCAATATAAACATACTTATTTATACAATTATCTTTCTGCACAAGAAGAATCAGGAAATCAAAAAGGAAAAAAAATGAGAAAGAAAATAAAATTCAAGCAAACAACAACAAAAGAAGTGAAAATGCTATGTTGTGATCCGCATTCTCTGGATGGAGATGGCTCTCTTCATCACAAGACCATTGGAATAGGCCTGATTCAGGTCTCATTGTTGAAAAGAGCCATATCCATCAGAATTGATCATTGTATAATCTTGCTATTGCCATGTACAGTGATCTCCTGGTTCTGCTCATTTCATTCAGTATGAGTTCACATCAGTCTCTCCAGGCCTCTCTAAAAACATCCTGCTGGTCGTTTCTTACAGAACAATAACATTCCATAACATTCATATACCACAATTTATTCAGCCATTCTCCAACTGATGGGTATCCACTCAGTTTCCAGTTTCTGGCCACTACAAAGAGAGCTGCCACAAACATTTTTGCATGTGTGGGTCCCTTTCCCTCCTTTAAGATCTCTTTGGGATATAATCCCAGTGGAAACACTGCTGGATCAAAGGGTATGCACAGTTTGATAACTTTTTGAGCATAATTCCACATGAGATTCTTTTTTTCCTCCCTGAGGCAATTGGGGTTAAGTGACTTGCCCAGGGTCACACAGCTAGGAAGTGTTAAGTGTCTGAGGCCAGATTTGAACTCAGCTTCTCCTGACACCTCAAGGCTAATGCTCTATCCCCTTCATCAACTAGCTGCCCTTCCAAATGAGCATTTTTGATAAAAAAAAGATCTAAAGCTGAATAGAAAGTTTGACTTTCAAATACAGGTCTGAGAAGCATGAGGGAGTAATCATGAAAGGGAAATCATAAGGGATCTGTTTACATTCCTACATGGGAGGATGATAATTGTAACTCGTAAGAATTTCTTCATTATTAAAGAAGTTAGAAGGTGTACATATAGACAGAGGGTAGAGGTGTGGGTTGAAATATGAATGAATAATATCCAAAAAAATAAAATTAAGACATGAGAGAGGAATATACTAGGAAAAAAAGGAAAGGGAAAGATGGAATGGTGTGAATTTTCTGCCATGAAAGAGACAAAAAAGGGTTTTACAGTGGAGGGGAAGAGGGGGAATATGAGCGGGAATAAATGAATCTTATTCTCATCAGATTGCTTGAAAAAAGAAATAACATATACATTCAGTGGTTATAGAAAACTGTCTTTCCCTACAGGAAAACAGAAGGGAAAATGGTATGAGAAAGGAGAGAATGATAGAAGAGAAAGCATAGTTGGGGAGGGGATAGTCAGAAGCAAAACACTTTTGAGAAAGGACAGAGTGAAAGGAGAGAAAAAATAGAATAAACATGGGGAAATACAGTTAGCAATAGTAATTGTGAAAAGAATTTTGAAGCAAGTCTCTCAGATGTTTGGGAGCTGAGTTAAACTTATTTAAAAAAAAAAAAAAGGAGCGCATTACCCAATTGATAAATGATCAAATGATATGAAGTTTTCAGATGAATTAATCAAGCTATTATAGCCATATTTTAAAAATACTTTAACTTATTATTAATTGGAGAAATGCAAATTAAAACAATTCTGAGGTATTACCTCATTTCTATTAGTTTGGCTAATAGGCCAAGAAAAGGAAAATGATTGAATACTATTGTTCTATAAGAAATAATAAGCAGCATACTCTCAAAAAAATCCTGAAAAGTCCTCCATGAGCTCATCCAAAATGAATGTACAGTTCATGCAAAATGAAATGTACTGTGTACAAAGTAATGTTGTGGGATGATCAGCTGTGAATGATTGCGCTATTCTCAGCAATACAGTGATCCAAGACTACTTTGAAGGACTTGATAGTGTCTGAATACAGATTGAAGCATACTTTTTTTTTAAACTTTATTTTTCTTGAAAGCTTTGGGGGTGGGGTGGGGATCTGCTTTCTTTCGAAACATGACTTTTATGGAAATGTTTTGCATAACTTCACATATGTCTTCTCAATGTGGGGGTTGGGGAGGGAGGAGAGAAGAGAATCTGGAACTCAAAGTTTTAAAAACGTTTAAAAAAGTGTTTTACTTGTAACTGTGGGAAAATAAAATATTAAATACGAATTACTGGAGTAATTGAAAGTCATGAAAAAAAAAAGAGCCATGGCATCATCTTTTTTTTTTTTCCCATAGACTGCAATTTATTTATTTATTCATTCCAAAGTGTAACACACACCATCATTAGTGATAGAAATGTGTGTTTCACAATTCCATAGATATCACACATATAAATATATATTTTTTCATATTATTTGCTTTATTGGGTTTGAAAATAATGTCCTTGAATTAATTACTCTGAGTACTTTGCTATCTTTTTCTTTGAACATTAAATTTCTGGAAGTTTTCTTTCTGTCTTCTTTCTAAGAAAAACAACCAACCACAACCGCAACCACCACAATATAAACATCCACACTTTTGGGTAAGGAATTTCTTCCCCATAGCTTGAAGGGAAATATTTTAAAAATGAACCAACTCCAGTAGGACAAAATGAACTTATTGGTGGTTTTTAGCAGTTTTCTACTTATTAGTTTTCCTTAACAAAAAAGGAAATGATATCCTGTGTGCCAAACAGTACACTAATATACTTTCCAACTATTATTTTCTTTAATCCTCACAATGACCTTGGGAGGTAGGTGTTATTATTATCCCCACTTTACACTTGAGAAATTGAGGCAGATAAAGGTAGGTGACTTGCCCGAAGTCACTTAACTATTAAATAGCTATCTGAGCCCAGATTTGAATTCAGTTATTTTTAACTCTAGGTCCAGAACTCTTAGTCCAGAACCACCTGGCTGACTCTAATATAATGTACTAGTACACATTTTATTTTTAAATTTTTGTGTTAAAAGGGATTGAAAGTCACACTAACCCTATAAACTATCTTAATATTTCAATATATCCCTTCTTTGGAATGCTATATTTTTTACCAGTTAGGTAAAAATTGTACAATTTTTCATCTAAATTGCTTATAACCAAGTTTTTTTTTTTAATTATAGCTTTTTATACAAAACATATGCATGGGTAATTTTTCAACATTGACCCTTGCAAAAACTTGTTTAAATTTTTCCCCTCTTTCCCTCTATCCCCTCCCCTAGACGGCAGGTACTCCCATACATGTTAAATAGGTTAAAATATAGTTAAATGCAATATATGTATACATGTTTATACAGTTATCTTGTTGCACAAGAAAGATTGGATTTAGAAAAAAGATAAAAATAACAGAAAGAGTTGGAATGCTATGTTGTGGTCCATACTCATTTCCCAGTGTTCTTTCTCTGGGTGTAGCTGTCTCTGTTCATTACTGTTCCATTGGTCTCATTGTTGAAGAGGGCCACGTCTATCAGAATTGGTCATCATATAGTATTATTGTTGAAGTATATAATGATCTCCTGGTCCTGCTCATTTCACTCAGCATCAGTTCATGTAAGTCTCTCCAGACCTCTCTGAAATCATCCTGTTGGTCATTTTTTACAGAATAATAATATTCCATAACATTCATATACCATAATTTGTCAGCCATTCTCCAATTGATGGGCATCCACTCAGTTTCCAGTTTCTAGCCACTACAAAAAGGGGTGCCACCCCTTTTTTTGCACATATAGGTCCCTTTCCCTCCTTTAAGATCTCTTTGGGATATAAGTCCTGTAGAAACACTGCTGGATCAAAGAGTATGCGCAGTTTGATAACTTTTTGAGCATAGTTCCAAACTACTCTCCAAAATGGTTGGATGTATTCACAATTCCACCAACAATGTATTCATGTCCCTGTTTTCCCACATCCCCTCCAACATTCCGCATTATCTTTCTCTGTCATTCTAGCCAATCTGACAGGTGTGTAGTGGTATCTCAGAATTGTCTTAATTTGCATTTCTCTGATCAACAATGATTTGGAGCACCTTTTCATATGATTAGAAATGGTTTCAGTTTCTTCATCTGAGAATTGTCTGTTCATATCCTTTGACCATTTATCAATTGGAGAATGGCTTGAATTCTTATAAATTAGAGTTGATTCTCATTATATTTTGGAGATGAGGCCTTTATCAGAACCTTTAGCTATAAAAATGTTTTCCCAGTTTATTGGTTCTCTTCTAATCCTCTCCACATTAGTTGTATTTGTACAAAAGTTTTTTAACTTAACATAACTGAACTTTTCTATTTTGTGATCAATAATGACTTCTAGTTCTTCTTTGATCACAAACTCCTTCCTCTTCCATAGGTCTGAGAGGTAAACTATCCTATATTCTTCTAATTTGTTTATAATCTCATTCTTTATGCCTAGATCATGAACCCATTTCGACCTTATCTTGGTATATGATGTTAGGTGTGGGTCAGTGCCTAGTTTTTGCCATACTAATTTCCAATTTTTCTACAATTTTTGTCAAATAATGAATTCTTATCCCAAAAGCTGGGATCTTTGGGTTTGTCAAACACTAGAATGCTATAGTCATTGACTATTTTGTCCTGTGAACCTAACCTATTCCACTGATCAACTTGTCTATTTTTTAGCCAATACCAAATAGTTTTGGTGACTGCTGCTTTATAATATAGCTTTAAATCAGGTACAGCTAGACCGCCTTCATTTGATTTTTTTTTTTTCATTAGTTCCCTTGAAATTCTTGACCTTTTGTTTTTCCAGATGAATTTTGTTGTTATTTTTTCTAGGTCATAGGCATCATCTTTCAAGAAATTGTCAAGGAAAACTTGACTGATATTCTAGAATTAGAGGGTAAAATAGAAATTGAAAGAATTTGCCTATCATCTCCTCAGAGATCCCACAATGAAAACTCCCCAAAATATTATGGCCAGATTCCAGACCTCTGGCTAGAAGCAGCCTAAATTAAACCATTTAAATATCGTGGAGCTACAGTTTAGATAAACACAAGATTTAGAAGCTTCTGTATTAAAGGATTAAAGGGTAGGAATGCAGAGGAGAGGGAAAGGGCAAAAGATTTAGGATTGTAAGCAAGAATCATTTACCTAACAAAACCAAGTTTAATCCTTTTGGGGGGTGGGGGGAATGGACATTTAAATGAAATATAGGATTTTCAAGCATTCCTGATGAAAAGACCTGAATAGATAGATGAAAAGAGTTGAATAAAATATTTGACTTTCAAATGCAAGATGGAGAAGAAGCATAAAAAGATAAATGAGAAAAAATTATAAGGGATTCAATAAAGTTAAGTTGTTTATATTTCTGCATGAGAAAATATTTGTAATTCTTAAAAACTTTCTTATTATTAGGCCAGTTAGAAGTATACATAGAAAGCAGAGGTGTAAGTTGAATGTAATAGGATGATTATCTAAAAAAAATTAAATTAAGGAATGAGAAAGAAGAATGCAGTGAGAGAAGAGAAAAGGGAAAGGTAGAATGGGATAAATTATCTGACATAAACGAGGCCTGGAAAAGATTTTACAGTGAAAGGTAAAATGGGTATACTTATTGTGTATCTAAGTTATATTTTAATATATTTAACATCTACTGGTCATCCTGCCATTTAGGGGAGGGGGTGGGGGGGGGGGGTAAGAGGTGAAAAATTGGAACAAGAGGTTTGGCAATTGTTAATGCTGTAAAGTTACCCATGTATATATCCTGTAAATTAAAGGCTATTAAATAAAAAAAAATAAATAAATAAAATAAAACTATCACTCTTAAAAAAAAAAAAAAAAAAAAAAGAAAGGTAAAATGGGATAAATGAGAAAGGAGCACATAAACCTTAATCTCATCAGAACTGACTCAAAGAGAGAATAATATACATACTCATTTGGGTATAGAAATCTATCTTACCATACAAAAATGTAGGAGGGTTAGGGGACAAGTGAAGGACAGAGATATGGTGTGATAAAATTTGGAATTCCAGATTTTAAAAAAAAGAATGTTAAAATTGTTTTTGCATGTAATTGGGAAAAAACAAATTAAGGAGGAGAAAAGTTAAGGGAAGGATCATTGCAGGAAAGATAAGGATGCCAAAGAAACCAAGCCACAAATTCTCTTGTTTTTCCTTGAGGGGCTATCCAGGATAGTAGTTTGTCATTGACAACTGTCTTCTTTTTTTCTTTAAAAAACAAAATAAATGGATGGGTTGATTTTGTGGACAAGTTACAGGCTTTATACAAAATGGACAGAGTTTTGAGTTTTACACTATTCTTTTAATTAATTATTTAAACCTTTCTTGTATAAAAATAGATTGTAGATCTTTTTCTTCTCCACCAATTAAAGAGAAGTCAGTTTTGGAAACAAATATACATGTTTCTTTTTGTATAATAAAAATGACTCATTTTTGAATTTAAGTCAAATGTCCAATAGTTCTTTTTTTAAGATAGGATTTTTTTTTGGAAATCAAAAGTAATTCAAAATACCCCATTACTTTCCAAATCTCTTAATGCATAATCTAATAATCTATCCTTTTACTCACTCTCCAGAGAGGTAATGCAGGGGGCTGAGCAAGAAATGACTTGAGAGACTTGGGGAGGGGTCTGACTTATGGGATGATTAGTTTAGTTGGCATTCTCTTTATTTATTTGCTTTTAACATACATTGCTTTATGAATCATGTTGGGAGAGAAAAAAATCAGCAAAAGGGAAAAACCATGGGAGAGAAAAAAAAAAAAAAACAGAAAAAAGAAGTGAACATAGCATTTGTTGATTTACATTCAGTCTCCTTAATTCTTTTTCTGGATGCAAATGGCATTTTCTGCCCAAAGTCTATTGGGATTGCCTTGAATCACTGAACCACTGAGAAGAACCAAATCTTTCTTTCATAGTTGATCATCACACATTCTTTCTGTTATTGTGTATGTTGGCATTCTCTTGAGCAGGGTCTGCCTTAACTAGCTTTCCCACTAAATCCACCACTCTTCTATCTTCCCCATTACTATAGAAAGCACTACCATTTTTCTGTCACCCAGGTTCATAACCCCAACGTTATTCTCCACTTCTCACTCTCCCTCACCACACATACTTCATCAGCGGCCATATCTTATTGATTCTACCTCAGTGCTATCTCTCCCATCTGTTGTTTTCACAGGGCCACCCAACCCTCATCCACTTCACACTTAAGACTATTGCAATAGCCTTGTAAATTGCCTTCCCTGCTTCCACACTCATTTCCTCCTACACAAAGCTGCTGTTTTCCTAAAGTGCAAGTCTGACATCATTCCCTTACTTACCCTTAAACTCAAATTGTTGCCTTGAGGATCAGACCAAAATTCCTTTCTTTGATTTTTAGAACCTTGAA
Organism: Sarcophilus harrisii; assembly: GCF_902635505.1. Lineage (NCBI taxonomy): Eukaryota > Metazoa > Chordata > Mammalia > Dasyuromorphia > Dasyuridae > Sarcophilus > Sarcophilus harrisii. Next base: position 317,491,674 of record NC_045429.1, on the reverse strand, counting down.
CATGACCCCCAGCTTCTCTTCCGGCATTCTGTTACTCTAGGGTCAGTCAGCCTGGTTTCCTTGTTGTTCCACAAACATCAACCTACTGTACCCAGAATGAACTCCTTCCTTGCTTCTGGGTTGTAGAATCCTTGTGTCCTTCAAACCTCAATTCAGGGACCACCTTGAATTCTCCTCTGATCCCTTCCTTAGGTGTTAGTGATCTTAAGATCACTAGCACTACCTGGTATTTATTTTGTTTATGCCTCAATTCTCCTAATAGAATGTATTCTTCTTGAGGGCAGTGATTCATTTTTCACTTTGTATGTATCCTCAGCACCTAGCTTGTCCAGGAGCAGGTGCTAAATAACTTATTGTTAATTAGTTGATTACTTCCTTACCCTCTTCCAATTCAACTTACTTTTCTTCAAATACCAAAATTCAATAAAAGTTTAAAATGATATCTTATTCACTTTTACTATTCTTTTTCATAGAATCATAGCATTAATAGGGTTCCTTAGAGGCCAGTTAATACAATCCTTCTCATTGTATGGTTTTTCTACTCTTTTACATTCCAGTCGTTCAGTATTGCAGGCACCTTATAAATTAAATAACTTTTTAATGAAAACCTTCCTACTATTTAGAACTTTGTTTCTCGCTAGCTATAGCAATAAGAGCTGAGAAAGAGATTAAAGGAATAAGAATAGGCAATGAGGAAGCCAAATTATCACTCTTTGCCGATGACATGATGGTATACTTAGAGAACCCCAGAGATTCTGCTAAAAAGTTATTAGAAATAATCCACAACTTTAGCAAAGTTGCTGGTTATAAAATAAACCCACATAAGTCATCAGCATTCTTATATATCACTAACAAAATCCAACAGTCAGAGTTACAAAGAGAAATTCCATTTAAAGTAACTACTGATAATATAAAATATTTAGGAATCTATCTGCCAAGGGAAAATCAGAAACTTTATGAGCAAAATTACAGACCACTTTTCACACAAATTAAGTCTGATCTAACCAATTGGAAAAATATTAAATGCTCTTGGATAGGCGAGCAAATATAATAAAGATGACAATATTACCTAAACTAATCTATTTATTTAGCGCTATACCAATCAGACTCCCAAAAAACTATTTTAATGACCTAGAAAAAATAACAACAAAGTTCATATGGAAAAACAAAAGGTCCAGAATTTCAAGGGAATTAATAAAAAAAAAATCAAATGATGGTGGCTTAGCTGTACCAGATCTAAAACTATACTATAGAGCAGCAGTTACCAAAACTATTTGGTATTGGCTAAGGAATAGATTAGTTGATCAGTGGAATAGATTAGGTTCAAGGGATAAAACAGTCAACAAATATAGCAACCTAGTCTTTGACAAACCCAAAGATCCCAGCTTTGGGGATAAGAACTTACTGTTTGATAAAAATTGCTGGGAAAATTGGAAACTAATATGGCAGAAACTAGGCATTGATCCATACTTAACGCCGTACACCAAGATAAGGTCAAAATGGGTTCATGACCTAGGCATAAAGAATGAAATTATTAATAAATTAGAGGAACATAGGATAGTTTACCTCTCAGACCTGTGGAAGGGGAAGGTTTTTATGACCAAAGCAGAACTAGAGATCATTACTGATCACAAAATAGAAAATTTCGATTATACCAAACTGAAAAGTTTTGCACAAACAAAACTAATGCAGACAAGATTAGAAGGAAGCAATAAACTGGGAAAATATTTTTACAGTCAAAGGTTCTGATAAAGGCCTCATTTCCAAAATATATAGAGAATTAACTCTAATTTATAAAAAATCAAGCCATTCTCCAATTGAAAAATGGTCAAAGGATATGAACAGACAATTCTCAGATGAAGAAATTGAAACTATTTCTAGTCATATGAAAAGATGCTCCAAGTCATTATTAATCAGAGAAATGCAAATTAAGACAACTCTAAGATACCACTACACACCTGTCAGATTGAGCTAAGATGACAGGAAAAATAATGATGATTGTTGAGGGGATGTGGGAAAACTGGGACATTGATTCATTGTTGGTGGAGTTGTGAAGCGAATCCAACCATTTTGGAGAGTAGTTTGGAACTATGCTCAAAAGTTATCAAACTGTGCATATCCTTTGATCCAGCAGTGTTACTACTGGGATTATATCCCAAAGAGATTATAAAGAAGGAAAGGGACCTGTATGTGCACGAATGTTTGTGGCAGCCCTTTTGTAGTGGCTAGAAACTGGAAACTGAATGGATGTCCATCAGTTGGAGAATGGCTGAATAAATTGTGGTATATGAAAATTATGGAATATTACTGTTCTGTAAGAAATGACCAACAGGATGATTTCAGAAAGGCCTGGAGAGACTTACACGAACTGATGCTAAGTGAAATGAGCAGGACCAGGAGATCATTATATACTTCAACAACAATACTAGATGATGACCAGTCCTGATGGATCAGGCCATCCTCAGCAACGAGATCAACCAAATCATTTCTAATGGAGCAGTAATGAACTGAGCTAGCTATACCCAGAAAAAGAACTCTGGGAGATGACTAAAAACCATTACATTGAATTCCCAGTCCCTATATTTATGCACACCTGCATCTTTGATTTCCTTCACAAGCTAATTGTACAATAATTCAGAGTCTGATTCTTTTTGTACAGCAAAATAATGTTTTGTCATGTATACTTATTGTGTATCTAAGTTATATTTTAATATATTTAACATCTACTGGTCATCCTGCCATTTAGGGAGGGTGGGGAGTAGAGGTGAAAAATTGGAACAAGAGGTTTGGCAATTGTTAATGCTGTAAAGTTACCCATGTATATATCCTGTAAATTAAAGGCTATTAAATAAAAAAAAAAAAAAAAAAAAAAAAAAAAAGAACTTTGTTTCTTTGGGAAACAGGGCCCAAATGTATCTGAGTTCTAAATAAGTGACTTAAAAAAATTGGGGGGATGTGCTTCATTTGTGTGTTGGGTTCAGTAAAAGTCCCCTGCTGCAGAAGAAGACCATTAGGTGGTCTAATAACTGGTGGCTAGTAGTCCACAATCTCCACAACTCCTTCTTTTCTTCCTCTTTCTCTGTCACTGTCTGTCTCTGCCTATTTCTGTCTGTCTCTGTCTCTGTCTCTGTCTGTCTGTCTGTCTCTCTCTTTCTCTCTCCTTTCTCCCCCTTTCTCCTTCCCTCCCTACCTCTCTCCCTCGCTCCCTTTCTTCCTTCTTCTCTCTCTCTCCCTCCCTCCCTCCCTTCCTCCTTTCTTTAATTTTGCCACAGCCAACACTTACCAATATTCAGAGAAACTTTCAAGAAAGTCCATTATCTAAAAGCCATTCAACAAAACTTTCTAATAGAGCAACTGGTAGTATGTGTTTGGCTCTTAGTGTCATCTTTAGTAACATTGTTGCATTCATGTCTTTTTCCTTGGGTGTCTGTGGTTTTTTTGTTTGTTTTTGCTTTTTCATTGTATTATGGCATAAAGTATACACATTGGACAGCTAGGTGGCTCAGTGCTGAAATGCTGAAACTGAAGTCAAGAAGACTGGTTCCTTCAGACACTCAGTAGCTAGGTGACCTTTTGCTTCAGTCCCCTCATCTGTCAAATGAGCTAGAGAAGGAAATGGCAAACACTCCTGTATTTCTTCCAAGAAAACCCCATTGAGGTCATAAAGAATCAGACGTGACTGAAAAATAACCGAACACACAGACGTTCCCATATTATTCTGAATTCTTCATAATGATCATTTCTCATGGCACAATAATATTGAATTACATTCAGAAACCACTCTTTGTTCAGTCATTTCTCAATCCTCAGGCACATCGTTTGTTTCCAACTTTTTTCCTAAAACAAATAATCCTGCTGTAATGCTTTTGAACACTGATCATTTCTTACTATCCCTGACCTCTGGTGTTTTTATTTGTTGTTTTTTGTCTGTAGTTTTATTTATTTTTTTTATTATAGCTTTTTATTTGCAAGATATATGCATGGGTAATTTTTCAGCATTGACAATTGCAAGATCTTTTGTTCCAACTTTTCCCCTCCTTTCCCCCCCCTTCCCCAGATGGCGGTTGACCAATACATTTAAATATTTAAATATATTTAAATATTATATAAATATATATTCCATACAATTATTTTGCTTACAAAAAAAACCAGACTTTAAATAATTAAATTAACCTTGAAGGAAATCAAAAATTCAGGTAGACAAAAATAGGGATTAGAATTCTATGTATGTTCGTTATCTCCCAAGGTTCTTTCCTTGTAGCTGGCATTCATTACTGCTCTATTGGAATGTTTGGTTCATCTCATTTTGAAGAGGGACGTCCATCAGAATTAATCATCATATATATTGTTGTTGAAGTTTATTATCTCTTGGTCCTTTTTCCTCACATAGTTGATGTAAGTCTTTCAGGCCTCCAAATATCCTGTTTCTTCCAAACAATAATTTCCATAACATTCAATACCAAATTTATTAGTCATTCTCAATTTTGGGATCCACTCAGTTTCCAGTTTCTAGCCACTACAAAAGGGCTCCCTTTTTGCACATAAGGTCCCTTTTTTCTTTAAAATCTCTTTGGGATATAAGCCCAGTAGAGACACTGTTGAATCAAAGGGTATGCACAGTTTGATAACTTTTTGAGCATAGTTCCAAATTGCTCTCCAGAATGGCTAGATGTATTCACAATTCCACCAACAATGCATTAGTGTGCCAATTTTCCCACATCCCCTCCAACATTCAGCATTATCTTTTCCTGTCATTCTAGCCAATCTGACAGGTGTGTAGTGGTATCTCAGAGTTGTCTTAATTTGCATTTCTCTGATTAATAATGACTTGGAGCATCTTTTCAGATGGCTAGAAATAGTTTCAATTTCTTCATCTGAGAATTGTCTGTTTATGTCCTTTGACCATTTATCAATTGGAGAATGGCTTGATTCCTTTAAATTAGAGTCAATTCTCTCTATATTTTGGAAATGAGACCTTTAGCAGAATCTTTGACTAAAAATGTTTTCCCAGTTTGTTGCTTCCCTTCTAATCTTGTCTGCATTAGTTTTGTTTGTACAAAAACTTTTCAATTTGATATAATCAAAATTTTCTATTTTGTGATCAATAATGATCTCTAGTTCTTTTTTGGTCATAAATTCCTTCCTCTTCCAAAGGTCTGAGAGGTAAACTATCCTGTGTTCTTCTAATTTATTTATAATCTCATTCTTTATGCCTAGGTCATGAACTCATTTTGACCTTATCTTGATATACAGTGTTAAGTGCTCTTAGGTGTTTATAAATCCAGTATTGGGATGGTTAGGTTCATGACTATGAACAATATGTAATAAAAGGAATAATAGTAATAATTAATATTTATTTAGAAATTTAATATTTATAATACATGTTCTCTCTCTCTCGCTCTCGCTCTCTCTCTCTCTCTCTCTCTCTCCCCCTCCCCCTCTTTCTTGGCATAATTCTAAGTGAGGTGGAGAGAGATATTCAGATTACAGACCCAGGGGATCTGTAAGTAGACCCAGAAAGAAAATTTAAAAGAACACAACCTGAGAATCTAAGGAAATTCATCACACTTAAACTGGGCATTTTGGGCAGACAGAAAAATTGAAAATAAATTTTACCTGTTTAACAATTTGCTTCAGTTAATAATAGTTAGCATTTATATTGTCCTTTAGTATTTGCAAAGAATTTTAAAGATGTTAGCCCATTGGAATCTCACAACAACCCTGAAAGATACATCATATTAAGAGGCTGAAAGGAATTAAATGATTTGCCCAGAATCACATAGCTATTAGATGTCTAAGGCATTATTTGAGCTCAGATCTTTTTGATTTCAAGCTCAGTGTTCTTACCCATTGCACCACCTATCTATTTCATCACACCAACTATATGTATATTTACAAATGTAAAGAACACATATATTATTTGTATGTACATGTTATATATGTATCTGTGTATATATGTGTATGTATATATGTATGTGTGTGTATCTATATCTATATCTATATCTATCTATCTATCTATATACTGAGTTCATTCTAACTACTTCCTTTAAGGTTTCAAATAACCCTTCAGAGAGAACCAAATTAGACCTGTCTTAGTCTAGTCTGAAAGAAATCTGCCTCATGAAGACTGGAGGGGAAAATAATCGCCAGTTGCTAAAAAGAGAACATGTCTATCTCTTTTAGAGAGAAAATGGACCAGTTTTCATTACCAGTGTCAACACAAGTAAATTGTTGACAATCTAAGCTTCTTAGCTGTTGCAAACTAAAGTTGTTTATTTTTTCTTTGCAGAGGGCTTCTCCCCCCCCCCCCCCCCTCGCTCCCAGTAGGATCAGATTGGTGCTATCCCTTCCTCCTACCTGACTAAAGGTCTTTCTCAATTCAGGTGTTGACTGCTAAATTCAGTATTCCAAGCCCAGAATTCACAGGGCTATCGTTAGGATTTAAGGCATTGAATTTTTAATCTGCATTGGGGAACAAACCTACATTTACAGTTATATTTAGGGGTAGTTTTATGATGATATAGTCCCATCGCCTCACTTAAATAAGGCTCATGAAATTAAGTGACTTGTCCAGTCATACAATAGTGGGTAGCAGAGCCAGGATTTTAATTCAGTAGGATTGAAGATCTACTTCAAATTAGAGTTTTGCAGGGCTGTTGGGGTGGGGGAGGGCACAATGAATAGAAAATGTGATAGGAAGACTTTATACTGAAATTTGCCACAAATATTTACTAGCTGTGTGAACCTGGGCTATTTTCATTTAACTTAAATCTGTTTCAATTTCCTTATCTGTGAAATAGGGATCATAATATTACCTACTTCCCAGAGTTGTTATAAGGATAAAGTGAGCTAATATTTGTAAAGTGCTTTATTTAAAGTACTTATCATTATTAGAGGAAAGATAATATTCTTTATTTGTCTCACAAGATTATCATCAGGATCAAGTAAAATAAGATTTGTCAATGGGCTTTGAAAAGTATCATGTAATATTTCAAAGTGATATTGTCATTATCCCAGATGATTTTTTCAGATTTTCAAGTGCAAAAGTGGTCCTTTGGAGAGTCAGTAGGCATTTATTAAGCACCTACTATATGCCAAATACTGTGTTAAGTGCTGCACATAGAAAGTAAATTAAAGGGCAACCTTTCCCAAGAACTCACCAATCTCATGAAAGAAGCAAGAGGCAAACAGCTATGGACAGATAAACTATGTATAGGACAAATTGGAGATAACCGACAGAGGGAATTCACTTAGCAATAACAGAAAGTGAGATTTGAGTGGGATTTTGAAGGAAGCCAGGGAAGCTGTGAGGAGATAGAGCCTTCCAGGTATAGGAGATATAGTAGAAATGGGGGATCAGGAAATGAAGTATCCTGTGCAAGGAAGATCCTTGATGTCAACATTATTAGATCACAGAGTATGTTGGGGTGAGTAAAGTATAACAAGACAGGAAAGGTAGAATTGGGTTATGAAGAGCTTTAAAAGCCCAACAGAATATTCTATTTGCTCCTGGAGATAAGAGGGAGCTATTACAGTTTATTGAATGGGATTGGGGGAGAAAAGGTGTGGTCAGGCCTGTGCTTTCAGAAAGATAGACTAAAATGAGCAAGTGAAGTGAGGATGTCCAGTGAACAGGCTGTTTCAGTAATCCAGGTATGAAATGATGAGACCCTGCAGCAAGGTGATAGCAGTGTCATATACAACAACTGAGATTGTTGTAACTGGTTGGATTTGAGAGATGAGATCCAACTAAGGATGATAGTTAGCTTGTCTGGGAGTTTGGAAGGGTGGTGGTACCCTCAACAATGATATACTATCAGTCATGTTTAGAAAATGCTTTAGAAAAGCTTCTTTTTTAATTTGACTTTTGGATGGCTTAAGATTCAAAGTGGATAAATATATACATAAGGGAATTTGAGGGGTCATACTGTCCATTTATTCCTCACATATTCCTATATTCAGGTAAGCTGTACCTTAGACTGTTTTTGGGGAAGGGGGAGAGAGTGAGAGAGAGCAAGATAAGAATGAAAAAGAGTGAGATTTCTCCTCACCAAATAAAAACAAAGACCGCCAATCACATTTCTTCCTAAATGAAATTATATAATTTTAGAAAACCTGAGTGAATTTACCCTTTAATGAGTGCTAGCTTAAAAATTTTTTTTCTCCTTTTGATTAGATCTGGGTTTGTAAAATCAAATCTTAACTACAGAGAAAATGATTATTTACTATAGCATTATTTTGGTTGATAAATTTCCTCTCTGTACGACTGGTACTCCAAAGCCCAACTTCTTAAACTGTGGTTTATGATCCCATATAGTGTCTTATAACTGAATGTGGAGATCACAAAATTATGCTGTATTATCAGTAAATGTTTGATTTGTATTTCTCTTTTATATATTCCGGGAGTCTCATAAAAATTTCTGGCCAAAAAGGGCCATAAATGGAAAAAGTTTAAGAAGCTCTGGTATAAAGAACCTGGGCTTATTATGTTTAATATGCACAATCTACAGTGTTTTGGCAAAATGTGTGAGACCAGGTACTGTAGATATCCATCTGTGATTGCAAGACATTTCAGCAAATATCTATTACTTCCCTTAGGTTGGTCTCTATTGCACACCAACTTAGTGCTGAGGGATTATGCTCAATTACCTTTCGGTTCAGTTTACCTTTGCTTCCAAAGTAGATTCCCATCTACCAACTTTAAAAAAAAAAAAAAAAAAAAAAGGAATCCAATTTTCTCCAGCCTGGCCTTTCTTAGATTAGTCAGGAGGAGGAAGTAAAAGAAAGGACAACTGACAGGGGTGGGGAATAAGGGAAGCTCTCTGAATTAGCAGATCCCAGCACCAAGGATTGTTCTGGGACTGGTGAAATTTAAGGTGGGTGGTTCAGATTTACTTGTGGAAAGAAATAAGACACTCATCTTCCATCTAATATATAACCAAGAAGAAAAAAAAACAAAAACAAAAAAAACCTTTGTCTCACAAGAGTTTGGAAAGGACGCAGCAAAACCTATCCATTTTGATTCATTAGAGCACACTTTCATTAGAGCCCTCCACATTCTGTCAGGGCCTGACTAGCCCAAACAATTCTCAATTTAAAGATTTGTGCTTTAGTTCTTTGAACCAGGTAAGAATTAAAGATGTTTTTCTTGTCTTTTTAAGGAAAAACTGGCTTACCTTAAGTGAAGTATTTTTTCCCCCTTCCTTAGCTATTCCATTCCTATTCCAGTGATCTGAGCTGTGATATTTGGAGAGTCTCTTCTCAGAATGCTCAATAGCAGGACTTCTTAAACTTTTTCCACTTGCTACCCCCTTTTTGCTCAAGAAATTTTCATACGACCCTGGGTATATAGGTATATGAACTAGATATATACATCAGTCACTTATTGAAAATAAAATCATAATTTCACAACCCTCACATGATGCCCCATGTAAGTTTATGAACCACAGCTTAAGAAGTTCTAGAGTTATGGGCATTGCGATAAAAAGAATCTAGTCTCTCAATGGCAGCCATCAAGTATTTTTCAGAAATCACTGGATTTTCTGGTAGATGATTTTGAAAGGAGCATACTGTCTTCAAATATTTGAAAAGTTGCTGGGTAGAAGAGAAACCAGAATTGATTAGTTTAACCTCAGAGGACAGAACAAGGATGAAACGCAATACAGTGGAACAAACATTAAGGGAGCTACTTCTACAAGGACTAGTTTCACATTCCCAGAGTATGAACATTTTAGTCACTTTTTAAAATTATGATTCCAAATTGCTTTCCAGAATGGTTGAATCACATCACAGTTTCAGAAGCATATTAGCTTGCCTGTATTTTTAAGTCTGTGGAGCAGGTAGGTGTTGCCATAAGTGCACAGAGCATCCGACCTGAAGTCAGGAAGACTGAACTAGTGAAGGAAATGGCAAAGCTCTCCAATGTCTGTCAAGAAAACCCCACATGGTGTCATGAAGAATCAGTCACGACTGAACAACATTTTTGATCTAATATGTTTTTATGGAGAAATAATATTTGTTCAAAGGAAACATGGAGAAACGAATTGAGAGCCAAACTTAGAGTCATTTCCTGGCTCTGATATTCAATAGCTGTGTGATCCTGAGCTAGGTCAGCTAAGGGGAACAGCCTGCTCCATATATGCCTCTTGGGACTGTGGAGTGCAGTTTTAGACTGACACTATACCTGAGAGGTGGTAATCTCATTTTCATGCAAATAGCCTGTTAGATAAATAGCTAAAGAGGAAACTTCAGGCCTGCCTGATTTTGGATTTTAAAAAGGAGGATTTGCTACAGGGAAGGGACCATTCAGAATCAGAGAAAATTCTAATTTAGAAAACATTTTAGGGAAGTTAGCTTTACTACTTTAATGTACAGATGGTTACTGGAATTAGAATGAGAAAGTATTGCCTATCAGAAGCTTTTATATGACTAGATGAGCATGATTTTTATTTAGCTTCTCAGGCACCAGCCCAAGCAGAGCTGGCATCTACTTAGATTGCAAATTATATTTGTATTTTAGAAACATAGTCTTAGAAGTCACTGTTGTGGGGCTGCTACAAGGCACAGTGGAGTCAAGAGAACCTGAGTTCAAATGTGATCTCAGACAATTAGCTGTGTGATCTTCAGCAAATCACTTAAGCCCAGTGCTTCCAAAAAAAAAAAAAAAAGTCAATCAAATTAGAAGTTAACTTTCTGTTGATTATCTGTTAAATTCCCCTTCACTTATAGAATAGAAAAAAAGAATCTTGTGCTCTAAGATTAGAGTGAGTAATTAGCTAGGGCTAGAATCTAGGATTCTTGATTTTTTATCTAGTACCTCTAATGTTAACATTGCCTCTTTTGTCAATAGATGGTTCTAAATTACTTTAAAAATAGGTAGATTTACATGTATAACACTTAGACCAAGACCATGAGAAAAAATTGGAACTGTACATAAAATTTTGGAGAAGGCATGGAAGGACAACTCAGAGATTTGAAAAGGTATTGGATACAAGAGGAACCAGACTTAATTTGTTTATCCTCAGAGGACAGAACTAGGACCCTTGGATAGAGTGAAACTCATACAGTGGAACAAAAACTAAATTTGGCATCAAGGGACTCAGATTCAAATTCTAGTTCTGCCATTTTTGTTAAGTTGTATTTTTTTGTTTGTTTGTTCTCACACTTGTCTGACTTTCTGTGACCCCTTTTGAAGTTTTCTTGGCAGAGAAAAGTGGAGAAGCTTGCCATTTCCTTCACTGGCTGATTTTATTTTAACTGATGAGGAGCTAAGGCAGCTAATGCTAAGTTACTTACCCAGAGTCACATGGTTAGTAACTGTCCTAGGCCAGATTTGTATCCAGGAAGATGAGTTTTTTACTTCAGGCCCAGTTCTTTCTCCATTGTGTCACCCAGCTGCTCCCTATCTTGGCCATTTACTATCTTTATGATCCTAGGGTCCTAATGCGTTTGTTGTTGTTCAGTCATTTTTGGTCATGTTCAACTCTTTGTGACATCTCTTGGAGTTTTCTTGGCAATAATACAAGAGTGGTTTGACATTTCCTTCTCCAGCTTATTTCACAGATGTGCAAACCAAGATAAGCAGGGTTAAGTGACCTGCCTAAAGTCATACAGCTAGCCTGGTAAGTGTCTGAGGCTGGATTTCAACTTAGGTAACTAGGAAAAGCCTTCTGGAAAAGGTGACGTTTGATTGGAGTTTTGAAAGTAGCCAGGAATGCCAGGAATTGGAGGTGAGGAGGAAGAAAATTCTATGCTTAAGACATAGCAAATGGCAATGTCCAGTCAGAAAATGGAGTGTCATTTGGAAGGGAGTTAAGAGCAAGTTTGCCTGTAGAGCAGAGACAGTGTATAAGTCATAAGAAGACTGGAAAGCTCAAGTTGTGAAAGACTTGTGAAAGACAGAACTTTACATCTGAACCTGGAAGGTAAGAAGTCACTGGAGTTTGGGGAGATGGAGTGTGGAAAAGGGGACTTTGACAACTAAGTGGAGACTGACTAGAAATGGAAGTGAATTGAGACAGGCTGAACAAATATTATGGAGCTATAAGAAATGACTGGCAGGATGATGTGAGAAAAATCTGGGAAGATTTTTATATGAATTTATGCAGGGTGAAAAAAGTAGAACCATGAAAAAAAGATTGTACACAATACCAGCACTATTGTTAACTGTGAATAACGTTTTTCAGCAATATGATGAGACAAGACAATTTCAAAGGACTCATAATTAAAAATGCTATCTCCAGAGAAGAAACTGATGGAGTCTGAATGCAGATTGAAGCACACTTATTTTCACTTTATTCTTTCTTTCCGTGTGTGTGTGTGGGGGGGGGTGTGGATGTGGGGGTGTGTGGGGGGGTTGGGTGAGGTCTATGTTTTCTTTCACAACATGACCAATATGGAAATACATTTTGGATGCTTGCGCATGTATAACTTATCAAATTGCTTACCATCTCATCTCAGGGAGGGGAAAAAACCGTGTCTTTTTTATTTATTTATTTATTTTAGCTGAGGCAGTTGGGGTTAAGTGATTTGCCCAGAGTCACACAGCTAGGAAGTATTAAATGTCTGAGTTCAAATTTGAACTCACATCCTCCAGACTTCAGGGCTGGTGCTCTTGCCCACTGCATCACCGAGCTGCCCCTGCCATCTCAAGGAGGGGAGGGAGAGAAGGAGAGAATTTGGAACTCAAAATTAAAAAAAAAAAACAAATGTTAAAAATTGTTTTTACATGCAATTGGGAAAAAATAAAATATTTAAAATAAACAAATTGGGGATGATTGCAGCACCTACCACCCAGGGCTGTTGTGAGAATAAAATAAGATAGTATTTATAAAGCATTTTTCAAAACTTCAAAGGCTAAATCAATGCTAGTTAACATTATTATTACTTAATCTCTTCATGCCTTGGGCAACTTTCTAACACTTCTCTACTTCCCATAGAAGGGATGAAATCTCCCTTTAGTGGAAGAAACTTCTATGCTGGAAATTCTTTATACTGATAAAATTGCAGATTCTTCATTTATTTACTTATATATAACCATTCATCAACTATTTAATAAGGACCTACTATATGTCACAGCAAGATGCTGAAGACAGTTGATAAAGCAACCTGGTTCTCCAGTCTATGGATGGGGCTGAGGAATAAGGACTAAATAATTGTGTCCCTGAAAAAAGGGAAAGTTTGGAGAGAGCTAATGCCTCTAATTTCAATAGATAAGAATCTGAGACCCAGATAAATTAATCGTGTGTTGGGTGTTTTTGCTTTTTGTGTTTCTCTCCAAAATCACAAGCAATTCATTTCTGACATTAGAAATTCTGATCCTCCTTTTTTGCATGTGTTATTTATCCTCCGGATCTAAGCTGACAGACTTCTGAGGAGTTTGCATTTTGTTTCGGTGCCCCAGCTAGCAGAGGGAGAAGAATACTTGAAGCTGTGCTTCTTTCTTGTGGAAAGGAATTAAGGAAGCCAGCGCCTCCTGAACTTGTGAATGTAAATCGTCCATTTGTCACAGTCCTGACAGTGCATCTGACAGCTGCACATCACGCACTGCATGTGACTGGCTCCACATGCTAACACCCAGCGGCTGCTAGATTAACAAGCTGCTGCTCCCTGGTGCTTTCATTGTCCCTTCTTGTGGGGCTTCATAGAGCAGTGTGATGTTTCCGAGACAAGGGGCACCCGGCAAAGTGAATACCCCATAAGCCAGAGCTTTCCCTGCAACCTGGTGATAAGGGAGCTGAGCCAAGTGAGCCTGTTGGCAGGAGTGAATTAGGGCTGGTTGACTGCTGCTGAAAAAGCCCTCATTTGCTGTCGTTCACCTGAAGTTTCCAGTTGATAGCAGCAGCTTGGTGGCCATAATTTTGGAACATGTTTGTGCTAGACAGTCAACAACATTTATTGAGCTTTTGCTTTATGCCCTGCTGGACACCATAAAGAGATACAAAAGAAGCAGGAGCTGTGATTGATGCCCTCAGTAATTTACAATCCATGTAGGATTCCAGACAAAAAAAGAACACAAAAGATATGTGAGGGATACATATGAATAATCCTGTAAAGTTTGGAGCTCTAATATGAACTGAGGAAGTGTGCATCACTTTCTGAAATGGCTTCTCTCTTTAGCATGCACATATGTGTAAGTGAGTAACACTTACTGTGGGTAGGGAGGAAATGAGGTACCTCTGAGAAGCACCATCTCCTCTTCTTATTTCCCCTTCCCCTTCTTTTTTCCCCATCCTCCCTTCCCTTATTTCCTTTCCACTATCTTTTTCCTTCTCTTAAGCATCAAACTCTCCACAGTCTTTTCTTCTGGATCCTTGAACCCTTGTGCTAAATCACAGAACATCAGTAGACACAAGGATCGTGAACTTTAAATGGGAAGGGATCTTTGAATTGGAGTGGATTTTAGAAATCATCTAGTCAAAGCTACACTACCTTATAAATGAGCACACTGAGGCTTAAAGTGAGTATATTACTTTCTCAAGGTCATATATGTTAAAAATGGCACAACCTAAATTTAAACCCAAGTTTCTTATTGTCAAACCAGTGCTCTTACTACTGCACCTACCCTAGTACTTATTTATGGTATTACAGGAATGACATTTATAAAATTTCTATCTAAATCCATTCACTAGCATATACCCCAACATGTTTCTCCTCTTCTCTTCAACTAGTGAGTCATTTTCTATTCCCTAATGGGGGAATGTTAGATGGCCGTGATTCCCTGTTTTAGAGTTTATTTCTCAACAGGTAGTGGAGAAAGAAGACACAAGTTCTTTCTCTGGTCACCTGGGGTGTCCCAGAGACTTGAGAAGGAAAAGCGGCTCATACCCAGCAGGGCAGTAGTCTTTCCAGAGATGGGGAGAGGAACTAGGCAGAGAATAAGCCCTAGAGTTTCATGAAAATTCTTTAAATTGACAGAAAGGATGGACTGCTGCTTCTCACCTTCCTTCTTCAACTCCCTTGGAGCACTGATTGTTAAAGGCTCAAAGAGTTGAAAGAGTTTGAAAATCCAGAAACAAGGGACTAGAGAAGAATGGCCCACTGAATCTAGAACATCTTGGGACAGCAGAGGGAGAAAGACATAGAAAAAGAAAGGAAAAGAATAGGAAGAAATAGTTTGTGATTATGAAAAATGAATTTCTCTTCATGTCCAGCCTTGCTCCACCAAAGAAAAAAGTGACTCCAGATGCTCTCTCTTTTATATCTTTTACACAGGGTTTAAATCCCAACATTATTAGAAAGACCATCCAGTAATTAATTATAAAACCTAGAATAAGTTAATGATAATAATGATTACAATGAGCATTTTACATTTTACATAGGACTTTAAAGTTTTCAAATAACTTTTCAAATATTTTATCTTCTGGATTAAAGTCTGGGATATAGGTGCTATTATTATTTCTATTTTGCTTTTGAGGAAACTGAGGCAGACAGAAGTTAAATCAGCCAATAAGGTGCTGAGGCTGAATTCAAATTCAGGTCTGTGCTACTTATTGAATTACTGTCTCTTCCTTTCAAAAACCTTCAATGTACTAACTCAAACTCTTTCTTTGTCTCCATCTCTGCCTCCATCTCTCTCTCTCTCTCCCTGTCTCTGTCTCTCTCTCTCTTTCTTTCCTTCCTTTTCTTTCTCTCTCCCTTCCTCTCTCTCCCTCCTTTCCTCTGTCTCTCTCCCTCTCTCTTGCCCTTTTTTCTCTTTGTCTGTCTCTCTCATTTTCTGATTTTATCTCTGTCACTTTTCTTTTCTCTCCTCTGCTTTCCTCTGCTTTGTTCTTTCATCTTTCTTTCCCTATATGTATGTATGTCTCTGTATGTGTATGTATATACATGTGCACATATATGTACTTTATATAGATGTCTCTAAAAAGCCATGTGACTGTAACAAATTACTTTCTCACTTTGAGCCTTAGTTTGAGTCTCCCTTGTTAAATGTGTGGATTGATAGTATAACTTCTCTTTCATATCTAAGTTTCTATCATGTATCAGCTTCATAGTCTTCTGCAGTACTCTTGACATATTAGAATTTTCTTTCTCTGCTCTTCTAAAGAAGAGCAGATTATTTTTCAGCATCATTTCTTACTAAGTTTCTGCCTACAGTCATAGATAAAGGCTTTCTGAAGTTTCTGCCTTGGCTTTCTCTCTTCCTTCCTTCTTTCCTTCCTTCCTACCTCTCTCTCTGTATTTCTCTCTCTCTCTCTCTCTCTCTCTCTCTCTCTCTCTCTCTCTCTCTCTCTCTCTCTGTTTTCTCTCTCTCTCTCTTTTCTCTCTCTCTCTCTCTCTCTCTCTCTCTCTCTCTCTCTCTCCCTCTCTCTCTCTCTCTCTCTCTCTCTCTCTCCCTCTCTCTCTGTCTTTCTCTCTCTCTCTCTCTCTCTCTCTCTCTGTATTTCTCTCTCTCTCTCTCTCTCTCTCTCTCTCTCTCTCTCTCCTCTCTCTCTCTCTCTCTCTCCTTCTCTCTTCCCTCTCTTCTGTCTGTCTTTCTTTTCTTCCCACACAGTCTAGCCAATTTGATTTTTAAGGCTTTCCTCAAGGTTGGACTTGAAGTTACTTTGCCCTTATCTTCCTAGATATGGGATTTTTCATTCTTACTCAGACTGAATCTGATTTCCCTTTGTGCATGGGGACCAGTCTGAATCACCCAGCCATTTGCTTTGCCTCAAAGCCATCACAAAGGAAAACCAAATTCAGTGACAATAGAATTAGGGCTCCTTAAGGGGTGATTTTCTGAGAAGGAATGTGCAGAAAAGTCAGGTCTTTCCAGACCTATCCATTCTGTGACTGTTTACTAACCATCAATTTTGTAGTAAAAAAGTAGTTTTTGGCAAAAAGTGAGAGATCCTGAGTTTTGCCCCATTTCCTGTTTGTGTTAATATTTTCATGCTGATTAAAACCCATATGACTTCAGATATATATGCTGTAAAATAGGGGGAAAAAAGAGCAGTAGATTTGAAATCTGAAAACCAGGAATTTCAATTATGGCTTTGTAACTTTGGGCTTCTTTGATCTTAGACCAGTTTCTCTACCTCTGGCTCTCCATTTTACCATAATGTGTAAAACAAGAGAATTGAACTACATCATTAAGGACCCTTTTAGTTCACGAATAGATATTTGGTTTAGTAGAGATGGGGGTAGGGAATCTTCTTCCTGATACCCTTGAAGTATAGGTCTTCTCTGGAATTTTGTGTTTAGTCTACTTTTTTTCTTTCTCTTGTTTTTGGGAGATAGCATGATAAAGTGGATAGAATGCTGGACCAGAAAGACAGAAATTTAATCCCACCTCTGACACTAGCTGTGTGATCCTAGGCAAATTTCTTATTTGCAAAATGAGAAAGTTAAACTAGGTCAAGGTCCCTTACAGCCCCAAAACTATAGCCCCTCTTTGCCTTGGAGATCTCATCCACTCTAGTAACTTGAACTATCACTTAGATGAGGGCGTGGTAACATCCAACTTGACATCTCTAGGCTTTAATCCCACATTTTCAGCTGCCTGCTAAACATTTCCACCTGATGGTGTTAAAGCCACTCACGATCTCCTCCCACATCCACCAAACTGCCCTTTGTTGCTTTAGCCTAGAATAACATTTGGTGCCTCCATCTCCTTTGGCCCTCCCATCCATATTGTTCACAAGTCTTACCAGTTTTTGCATCACCATTATCACCATCTATTACAGTAACTTGCAGTCGACTTGTCTGCTTCCAGTCTCTTCCCTGTTTCAATCTACCTAGATGTCACTGCCATACTTACCTTGATAAAGTAACTCCCCATTCCCCTTCAACTCTCCCAGACCTTTTCCGTTTCTCTGTAATCTCCTAAGGGAAACTCACAATCATAAATTCATGAGAATCCAGTGTCTGTATGCCAGGAATCACAGAGAGAGTCTTGGTGACTCCTGCCAACGAACTTGTCCGCACGTGCTGCCAGGAAAGCTGCAGTCACCATTCTTCAGAGTGAGCTACCCAAGTGCTTTCATCTATACATTTGGGCATAACAAATTCATTTGAATATTTTTGTCATGACCAAGAAGGAATATGAGAAATTTCACTTAATGATGGAATATGACTTCAAGCCTTTCTTGTCTTGTGAGGTTTTCTGCTTTATCGTGTATCTGCCAAATCAACCATGAAAAGTTTCCTTCAGCTTGAAGTTGAACCCTAATCCTGAAAGTAACCAAATTATTGACTGAAAAAACAAGAGAGATTAGTGTGCTATTTGCATGTTATATTAGCATATTATTAATTTGATGTTGCAATATATACAAATCTTCCTAATTCCTATTCCCCTTGCTCCATGAGATCTTTCCCTTCTTCTTCCCCTCAATTCCCCTTTTCCCTTTCTGCAAAATTGGGCTAATCCAAGCCCATATTGTGTGCCCAGCTGTATTAGGAGGACTTGTGTATATTGCAACATCAAATTAATAATATGCAAATAACAAGTATGATGCCATCTCCTGTTTTCCAGTCAATGGGTTATTTTAGCATGAAGGCCACATCTCTAAATTCAACATTAAGAGCTGTAGAAGAGTCTTCTATCCTTAGTCCGATATTTCTTATGGTTTGTGATCATCTGTTCTCTAAAGCTCTATACTGTGTTCTGCCTCACAAACCATCTCATACCCTATGGAAGTCTAAATGATATGTAGACTTCCATTCAGTCATATTATTAATGCCTCATTAGAAACAAATATTAGTTTCTCATTCTCCTTTTTCTAAGTCAGCAGACACTGGAATCCATTGTGAAAAGCACAAAATGAAATTAATGTTTTTGATTGGCTCAGCAGAAAGTGTTGAATTCAGAAACAAAGGAGCTGGTTGCTTAATCTGTTTCATAGCATCATACCTTTAGCACAGAAGGGGACCGTAGAATTGATGTAGTCCAACTTCTTCATTTTGTATGTGAGGAAGCTGAAGCTCAGAGGTTAAGGGCCTTACCCAAGTCACACAGATAATAAGAGTAAAGTCAGGATTTGAATGTAGCTTCTTGTGCATACCCTTTGATCTAGCAGTGTTACTACTGCGTTTATATCCCAAAGAGATACTAAAGAAGGGAAAGGGACCTGTATGTGCACAAATGTTTGTGGCAGCCCTGTCTGTAGTGGCCAGAAACTGGAAACTGAGTGGATGCCTATCAACTGGAGAATGGCTAAAAAAAATTGTGGTATATGAATGCTATGGAATATTATTGTTCTGTAAGAAATGATCAGCAGGATGATTTCAGAAAGGCCTGGAGAGACTTATACGAACTGATGCTGAGTGAAATGTGCAGGACCAGGAGATCATTATATACTTCAACAACAATACTATATGATGATCAATTCTGACGGACCTGGCCATCCTTAGCAATGAGATCAACCAAATCATTTCCAATGGAGCAGTAATGAACTGAACCAGCTATACCCAGAGAAAGAACTCTGGGAGATGACTAAAAACCATTACATTGAATTCCCAATCCCTATATTTTTTGCCCACCTGCATTTTTGATTTTCTTCACAGGCTAATTGTACAATATTTCAGAGTCTGATTCTTTTTGTACAGCAAAATAACAGTTTGGTCGGGTATACTTATTGTGTATCTAATTTATATTTTAATATATTTAACATCTACTGGTTATCCTGCCATTTGGGGGAGAGGAGAGGGGGTAAGAGGTGAAAAATTGGAACAAGAGGTTTGGCAATTGTCAATGCTGTAAAGTTACCCACACATATAACCTGTAAATAAAAGGCTATTGTGAGGGATAGAAAATCCTATCCAAAAATGACTACTCAGAGACCTCTCAGAAGTTAAAAGTAGAAAAGTTGTTTATTTAATTAATTCTCATGAGAATGAGCAATTCAACCGTGATGAGGGAAAGAGAGAGAGCTCATGGTAGAAGGGCTAAAGAAGGGGATAAGGTATACAGTTTTTATAGGGTTTAGATACAAAGGATTACATCATGAGTTGGAGAACATTAAGAGATAGGTGCCCCCCCCCCTTAATTGGATGTTATTTGTCCAAAAACAGCAGATTCTTAGTTCTGGGGGAACCATACATCAGGCAACTAATTGGCCAGATGTTGGTAACTTGAACAGTGATAAATTCATCATTCGAGTTAAATACATATTAAAAAATCTAAGTATATATTGGCTACACTCAACATACTCAAGGTTACAGAGACCTAAGAAACTAACAATACAGAAGAGGAATTGAAACGTCCTTGAATTCAGCTGTGGAAGTTCTTCATTATCTTTACCCTAATCTTTCTTAACAACTCCTCTCTCTCTCTCTCTCTCTCTCTCCTCTCTCTCTCTCTCTCTCTTTCTCTCTTTCTCTCTTTCTCTTCTCTTCTCTTCTCTTCTCTTCTCTTCTCTTCTCTTCTCTTCTCTTCTCTTTTCTTCTCTTCTTCTCTCTTCTCTCTTCTCTCTCTCTCTCTCTCTCTCTCTCTCTCTTCTCTCTCTCTCTCTCTTCTCTCTCTCTCTCTCTCTCTCTCTCTCTCTCTCTCTCTCTCTCTCTCTCTCTCTCTCTCTCTCTCTCTCTCTCTCAAATATATTGCTGCTGGAACCACCAACTTTTCCTCCTACAGCTGGGCCCCAGAGAGACAAAACATGCTTATTAATGCACTTGAATCCAGGTCCTCTTATTCTATCTTCAAAACCTCAAGTTCGGCACGAGCTAGATTAGTTTGCACAGGTGTATATCAGTAGTGGCTTAGGTTAAACTTAGAGATGTGGTCTTCATGCTGAAATAACCAAGTCATTGACTGGAAAACAGGAAATGGCATCGTACTTGTTATTTGCATATTATTAACTTGATATTGCAATATACACAAGTCTTCCAGTGTAGTTCTGACATGGGCCATCTAGCTTTATTTAAAAAAAAAAATGCTTCAGAACTAGAGACGTACTCCATACCTTAGTCAACTACCTCATAAATGTGGGCATTTGGTTCCAAGGGAGATCTGATGAAAATATAGAGAACTTGGCATTACAAGAGACTTATTGATGAGAGAGAGGATAATCTAAAGCATAGGAAGGAGGATGGAAAGAGGTTTCCAAAGGACTCATAGTGAACTGTCTAAGTCATGGGTTTGAGCCAGCATACCTGTTCTTGTGTGGTAATTCTTCTTCTTAAAAATAGTTTGAGACAAACCTAGAAAATGTCCAATTTTGTGCTTAGTATGAGGAAACATATGCCATATTGTTTTATGGGAATGGTCAATATTAAATAAAATAATGTAATAAAAGGAAACAATTTATATAAAAATTTAAAAGCAAAACCCACTACACCATAAGTAGGTAGAAAGAAAAAAAAGAGAAAGAAGGAAAACCAGGAGTCTTTGTTTTAATTTGATTGTCTTATTAAGCAATTGTGTGACCAACCTTTAAGCAAAACATTTAAATCTCAAAACCTAATTTTCTCTATCTATAACATAGACTACTTATCGTAAGTCAATTCATAGTGTAAGCAGCCCATTATGATTTCTTTGGAAATCTGGCCTGGTAGGTTTAAATTCAAGAAAACCAAGGTTCAGATCTCAAATTTGAAAAGTCAAAGTGTGAGTTTTGAGTTCTTTCAGAGTTGTTTCCTTTCATATGTGACCACTGTTTGCATCATTCTCCTAATTATATTCTTTTCCATTTGCATCATTTCATAAAAGTCTTCAGATTTCTCTGAATCCATCGTGTTCATTTTTTTATGGTACAATAGAATTTCATTACATTCACACAGGAATAAGTGAAAAAAATTTTTAAACACTACTAGTAATATGGCAAGCCAATGACTAAACAGGAAATTCTTACAGGACATGATCCATTAGCCAGAGTTTTCTAAGAAGCTATATATGGGTAGAGTGCTGGAACAGCAGGGGATAAAGATTCCTCTTGTTTTAATAGGTATATTCCCAGGTACTTTATTCATTCTTTAGTTATTTTAAATGAGATTTCTTTTTCTATTTCCTCCTTCTGGGTTTTGCTACTAACATACAGAAAACCTAATGATGTCATGGGTTTCTTTTATAGTCTGCCATTTTCTGGAAATTATTCATTTTTTCAATTAATTTTTGCTTGAATCTCTAGGGTTCTCTTAAGTAAACAATAGCATCTGCAAATAGTTCTAATTTTGTTTCTTCTTTTCCTTAGCTCATTCCTTCTACTCAATTTGCTTAATTCTTTACTTGGCTTTTCTAGAATGATACTAAATAATCATGATGACAGTCTTCTAATGTTTCACATATTTCCTGTTTAAACCAGCCTTCTCACTATTTCCCATATATTCCATTCCATTTTTCACTTACATAGACTATATTCTAGTGCATCATACATTTCTTTCCACCTCTTAGAATTGTAAGCTTCCTTCAAAACTCTGTGCAGGCACCATCTCCTATAGGATGCTGATCTTGATCTCCTTCCCACCCCTACCAAATTTGTATACATTTTGTAATTAAAGTTCTTTGTATATTCTAATTCTAAGAGAATTATAGAATGTAAACTGCTTGCAGCCAGGGACTGTTTTATTTTTCTCTTTGTATATTCCACCACCTAGAACAATACCTGGGACTAGTGGGCATATAATAAATACTTGTGGATTAAATTGAATTGAATTTGGGAATATTCTAAATTGTCTTTCTCCTCTACAATCTCTGTACTCAAGTGCCTTCCAACTGTAAGACTGAAAATTTTGAAGAGTTTATAAACTTTGTAAACAAATTATATACTTATAATTTGGTAAATTGTTTATACTTTGTAGCACAAGATTCCTCACCATGCATTAAGGAGGGTCTCATGCTGGCTGCCAGAGTGAGTATATTAGTAATTAAGGGTACAACTAGGATGGAAAGGGGATAGTTTTAGTCTAAAAGAAGACATCCTCTTCTCGGTTCTTAGGTTATGACTGTAGATAGCATAGGGAAAAGGATGGTACCTGTAATTTCTTTGTTATAGGGAATTTCCAGATGAAGAAACTCCTCTATCAGTGCAAGTGGGTTCCCTAGGACAGAGGTGTCAAATCAGCACCTGGGGCCACATGTGACTTGCAAAACTTTCAAGTGCACCTGTGTTCAGATTAAAACGTAACTGGGAAAGATTTAACAAGCTAAAAATATAAAAAGCTGTTAACTTGATGTTTCTCAAATTGTGTGAGATCATTGGTGCATTTTCCTAGGGTCACTCAACTGTGTATCTCACTGGTGACCTTAGATCATCTTGACTCCAAAGTCAGCTTTCTATCCATTTATACCATCTTGACTCTCAGTGTATCTGGGTGGTGGTAAGTCTCACCCTTTTCAGTCTTCCTCCATGTACATTTATCTCCTGCCTGACCCCATCCTCATACCTTTAGGATTTAACTAGAGTTTGGTGCATTTTTTTTTAATGCCTTCGAGGAATATTTTAGATGTTTTCTGATCTTAGAAAAAATCCTATAATTTATCTAGAAATCTATCCATCCTTTCAAAAACTGGACATTTTGTTGTTGTTGATTTTGGTCTCTGGAACTAATTCTCTATCTTGTGTGAAAAGACATGATGTGGAGTATAAAAATAAGATGACGACGTGGGAGGGCACATAGAGCATTTGCATTTGAAATTGGGTTATTTACAGTGATATGGTGAGATAAATCGAAAAACTCATTTGGCACAGCCTGTAGGTTAATTGGCAGAAAGTACCAGGAAAAGAGGCATCTGCAGACATAATACTAACTTAGAATAAACCTGAAATCTATATTTTGGAAGTCTATATTCAAGGACCCCAGATATTCTATGTTAAGGTAGGGCAACACTACTAGAATGTAGGCTTATTTCCATGGGGAAGTCTCCAGACAGCTCTGTTGCCACCTGGAGTGGAGTGGTACCCATCTTGTTTGAATATTTCTGATTTGTGGGACATGTACATATTTGACAAAATACTTAGCTGTGACTACAAAGATGAAGAGCCACCAAATAAAAAGACCTCCTTAAATATAGTGTGATAATTTCCAAACATTGGTTTTTTAATTGAATTTTTAAAATTAATTTTTAATTGAAAATCAATCATTTTCAGTTGGGCTATAATGAATGGCCCTTCTGACTTTTCCAGATCTTGGGCCGATCTGTTCTGCCCTCTGCCTTTTGATGTTGAAAGGCTCCTTAACGAGGTCATGATGAAAGGCTCCTTAACTAGGTCTTTCCAGGTCTCTATTGAAAGCAGTGCTTTTTGTAGAGTATGGTTTCTAATCTACAAGTAATTGTCAAGTAATTCTGCCTGCAAGGCAGAAAGTAGGAGTAAATAGAAGGATGGCTTTGGAGTCAGAAAGAGGATCTTTGGCATTTGCTGCAAGTGATTCTGATTGGGAATGCCTTAGGTGGATCTGCTATCCCATCTGGCTGGTTCCCTGCCAAGTCATCATGGCCAATACCACTTTCATCATGACACTTCCCTTGCTCAATAATCCAGATAGCTCCTCATTGCCTGTGGATTCAAGGAGGATCAAGTAGGAGTTCACTATATCCATGGGTCTGGAGAAGTTTTGAGAGTTTAAATCTCAAAGCTCCTATAGTCTTAATTGATGAGATGAAATTAGCATATATGAAACAATGATCGATGGATCATTCATATCAATTAATCAGTTGACATGCTGTCAATGTGATAGCATGTAGAAATTGCTAAATTCTCTGCTTCTAGAGGATTAAAAAGGGGAAAGAGGCCTTGAAGAATAAATGGTATTTAAATAGGATAGGATATTTGTAGGGGAATATGGAGGAATAGGGCTTTCCAATCTGGGAAAAGCAGCACACACACAAAAAAGCATAAACATAGGCATGAGCATAGCAGTACATGAAATGGGACATTGTCTTGTCAGAATATTACCTGAGATGATGTAGGCATAAATAAGATCAGATTCTTAGGATGAGGCCTTAGCATGAAAAGCCTTCAAAGCACTAGTATAATTTAACCTGTGTTTGAGAAAGATTAATGTGAAAATGGAGTAGAGATTAGATTAAGTAAGACTTTGTATTATTTTAGAGATTTCAATTCAATTTTACAACTATTCACTCAGTATATACTATATGTCAGCTACTACTGTAGTCTGTGAGCAAGGAAAGCAAATCCTATGCACTGAAGAAATTCTGGATTCTATGCCAGGTAATCTAGGTATGAGATAATGGAAGCCTGGGCTAGGGTGATGGTAGTAAGGATGAGGAGGGAAAAGGAAATCTTGACTTGGTAGATAGAGAGAGAGCTGTCCCCAAAACCAGAAGCATCTGAGTTCAAGGACATCTCTAACACATCCTGCATTGTGAATCTGGCCAGGTCACTTATCGTCTCTATATTGTAAGCAACAAAGACTACAAACTGCAGAGAAGATATCCATTAGACAGACAAAGAAGGAATTGAAAGAATGAATTAGGGTGGTCCTACTGCCATGTACCTAGCAGTGAAGCAAGGAGAGCCTGACTTGGGGTTGACAAGTTTATGCAAAAACAAAAAAACCAACTCTCTGCCTTAAAAACAGCAAGAAAAAATGAAGAACATCATGTATCATTCAGATTATTCAGGACCCACTCTAACAACATATCTTGTCATTCAGTCAACAAGCAGTTCAGTGCCTATTAGCCAGGCCCCGTGCTAAGTACACTGAGCATACAAACAAGGGCAAAAAAAAATCCATTCCCTGCTATCAAGCTTAGTGGGAAAAACAACTTGCAGATAACTATGTGTAAACAAGACACATACAGGATAAATTGGAAGTAAGTAATCTCAGAGATAAAGTGCTAAGGTTGAGGAGGACCAGGAAACATTTCTTGTAAAAGGTAGGACATTAGTTAAGAGTTGGAGGAAGCCAGGAGTAGAAATGAGGAGAGAGAGAATTGCAAACATGTAAAAGAGAACAGCCAGAAAAAAATGCTCAATTAGGAGATGGAGAACATCAAGGAAGTCAGTGTCACTGGACTGCAGAATATGTGCAGGGGACTGAGGCTTAGGAAGACAGGAAAAGGAGAAAGGAGTCAGTCTAAAGGGGCTTTAAAAGCCAAATATATTTTATATTTGATCCTAGAGATAAGAGGGAGACAGTGGAATTTATTGAATAGGGTGATGACATGTTCAGACCCACACTTTAAGAAGATCAATTTGGCAGCTGAGAGAAGGATAGATTGAAATGGAAAGAGGATGCTATTGCCATAGTCCTGGGATGAGGGAATGAAATGCTGCACCAGGCTAATAGGCACTGAACTGCTTGATTGAATGACAAGATATGCTGTTAGAGTGAGTCCTGAATGATCTGACTGATATGTGATGTTCATTTTTTCTTGTTTTTAAAGCAGAGAGTAATTTTTTGTTTGTTTTTGTAAAAACTTGAAATGATGCATTTGTCAGAGGAAAGAAAGAGCTGTGTGTATTCACAAGACTATTCCAGAGGTAGGATGATAGGCTTTTCAACTGATTAGATGTGGGTGTGGGAGAGAATAAAGAATCAAAGATGATATCCTTTGCTTTCTCACTTACAAATTTTCATCTGGAATCCCTACTATGGAGATAGATTAAAAAACCAAAATAGATAGTAGAAATTCTAAACCCTTTTCAAAGGGATAAGGGTAAAGAGAAGTCATCAGGGAGAAAGGTATTAGTGAGCAGTAACCCCTCTGCCAGACTCCTTTTAGAGGAAAGGTTTCCAGAAGTGTGTTGTCCTTGTAGTCAGTGTAGCTGACTAATAGCAGGGGTTAATGGTGGGCACTCTCTACAACATGGTCAGGAAAGTTATTTTTCAACAATTAAGTGGGCAAAAAAAGCTGCTGCATGATCTAATGGCATTGGGGAGATGATGAGCAATAGAAAGAGTCTCAAAGTGATGCTTGCAATTCATTTCCTGAAAGAATATGCAACCAATTTGGAAAAAAACTAAAACAATCCCCTGTGTCCACCATTAGATTACACTATAAAGTAAGATCAAGCTATAACTAGGTCAGGGTGGTTAGGGCTTTGCCTCAGGGTGCCAACATAGGGGGAGGGAGCCATCCTCCCTGTATAGTTCTCTAGTGTGCCATCTCCCTCAGTTGGTAATCTTCCACAGTCCCTTTGTTCATTGTGATTACTTCATTATGTTGCCCAACCCAGGACTCATATACCCATGGTCCCTTTGCTGTGACACTCCTATTCCAGTATCTGCCTTGCTTTTTGTAACTGCTTCTTGTACAGCTTCTGCCTTTTTCCCTTCCTATTCTTTTTTTTTTTTTTTAATAGCCTTTTATTTACAGGTTATATGCATGGATAACTTTACAGCGTTAACAATTGCCAAACCTCTTGTTCCAATTTTTCACCTCTTACCCCCCACTCCTTCCCCTAGATGGCAGGATGACCAGTAGATGTTAAATACATTAAAATATAAATTAGATACACAATAAGTATACATGACCAAAACATTATTTTGCTGTATAAAAAGAATCAGACTCTGAAATATTGTACAATTAGCTTGTGAAGGAAATCAAAAATGCAGGTGAGCATAAATATAGGGATTGGGAATTCAATGTAATGGTTTTTAGTCATCTCCCAAAGTTCTTTCTCTGGGTATAGTTGCTTCAGTTCATTACTGCTCCATTGGAAATGATTTGGTTGATCTCATTGCTGAGGATGGCCAGGTCCATCAGAACTGGTCATCATATAGTATTGTTGTTGAAGTATATAATGATCTCCTGGTCCTGCTCATTTCACTCAGCATCAGTTCGTGTAAGTCTCTCCAGGCCTTTCTGAAATCATCCTGTTGGTCATTTCTTACAGAACAATAATATTCCATAATATTCATATACCACAATTTATTCAGCCATTCTCCAATTGATGGACATCCATTCAGTTTCCAGTTTCTAGCCACTACAAAAAGGGCTGCCACAAACATTCGTGCACATACAGGTCCCTTTCCCTTCTTTAAGATCTCTTTGGGATATAAGCCCAGTAGTAACACTGCTGGATTAAAGAGTATGCACAGTTTGATAACTTTTTGAGCATAGTTCCAAACTACTCTCCAGAATGGTTGGATTCGTTCACAACTCCACCAACAATACATCAATGTCCCAGTTTTCCCACATCCCCTCCAACAATCATCATTATTTTTTCCTGTCATCTTAGCCAATCTGACAGGTGTGTAGTGGTATCTTAGAGTTGTCTTAATTTGCATTTCTCTGATTAATAATGACTTGGAGCATCTTTTCATATGACTAGAAATAGTTTCAATTTCTTCATCTGAGAATTGTCTGTTCATATCCTTTGACCATTTTTCAATTGGAGAATGGCTTGATTTTTTATAAATTAGAGTTAATTCTCTATATATTTTGGAAATGAGGCCTTTATCAGAACCTTTGACTGTAAAAATATTTTCCCAGTTTATTGCTTCTCTTCTAATCTTGTCTGCATTAGTTTTGTTTGTACAAAAACTTTTCAGTTTGGTATAATCGAAATTTTCTATTTTGTGATCAGTAATGATCTCTAGTTCTTCTTTGGTCATAAAGTCCTTCCCCTTCCACAGGTCTGAGAGGTAAACTATCCTGTGTTCCTCTAATTTATTAATAATTTTATTCTTTATGCCTAGGTCATGAACCCATTTTGACCTTATCTTGGTGTACGGTGTTAAGTGTGGATCAATGCCTAGTTTCTGCCATATTAGTTTCCAATTTTCCCAGCAATTTTTATCAAACAGTAAGTTCTTATCCCAAAATCTGGGGTCTTTGGGTTTGTCAAAGACTAGGTTGCTATATTTGTTGACTGTTTTGTCCCTTGAACCTAACCTATACCACTGATCAACTAATCTATTCCTTAGCCAATACCAAATGGTTTTGGTAACTGCTGCTCTATAATATAGTTTTAGATCTGGTACAGCTAAGTAGGGTATTTCTCTTAAATGAAAACCTCAAACTTGAACTGATTTTTTCCAGTTTCAGTTTTGTACAAATGACGCCCACTAACCTGAAGAAGGAGGCTGGATTCAGTAAACTCACCCCTTCTTCAGTGAGACCTACCCCAAACTGCATCTTTGCCATAATCTAGCTAGTGCTGGTAATCAATTCATTAAGTGGTCCAAAAATCCCACCAAAGTGGAAGCATCCAGAAAGGAACCTCCTCTTCCCTCCTTTTTCGCCTGTGGTGGGCAAACTAGGAGGCAGAGCTTACATCCTATTAGGTGAAAATAGGAGACATTTCTTGAGAAGATTCTTTCTTTCAGACAAGAATGTGACAAGAAAACAACTGGAAATGAGTTTCTCAACCAGAGTGTCACCACTGATATCAGGGTAAAAATTATCTAATATTTTTTCCTTTGATGGGACTCCTCTTCAGCTTATCATTCTTCCATCCTTTATATCTATCATGTCAATTAATCCTCCTTTGGTTCTTCAGAATATAACTCGGCATCATCTCTTCCTGTCTCCTCCTGCTCCCACCAGCCTAGTCAGCCCATTTTCACCATTTTTCTCTAGGTTCTCTTCTCCTACCTGTCTGTTACTGCTCCAATCTATCCTGCACATTCCTGATGCCAAACCATCATAATAAATATCAATTTCATCCATACCTCTTCCCTTGCTCGGGAACCCACACATTACCTATTAGTTCAAGCAGACTCTAGACTTGGAGTTAGACGGGACATGGAGGTTATTTGATCCAGGCCTCTCAATATAGACAAGGAAACTGAGGCTTGATGAGGGATAAGCAACTTGCCTAAGTTTGCACATAAGTCACAGATCTGGGATTCTAATGCTGGTTCTTAAGACCTCGCATCCTTTTACCTCTGCATCTTGCTGCACCGCCTCTTCTTCCTGATACTCAGAGTCCCCCATCACTTTGTCAGAAATTACCTGTCCAAACTTCTTTTCCTCTTCTAAATCTTCCACCAGCCAGGCTATTCATGTGATTTGTACCTTTTACCCTTCCTCATCTCTAAACCGGGCTCAGGCTAATCTTTCACCTGAAATGCTTTTCTTTCTCATTACAGCAATTCAAATCCTATTCATCCTTCAAGGATGTTGTCAAATCTCACATCCTCTAAGATAATTCTAAACAGAGCTTTCCTTTCCCAGCTGCCCATAGCACAAAAGTCTCTAAATTATGTAGTTTGGAATTTGATTTTATTCAGCTTAGCACTTTATTCACTATCACCTTTTATTTTCCTTGAATTGTTTCTTGTTCCAAATGTAGGCTTCTCTCCCCAAGAAGATTATCAGCTTCATGAAGAAACAGTATCATGACCTCTCCTTGTGCCCTTCTCAGTATCTGCCATATTTCTGGTTATATAGTAGATACTCAATAAGTTCTTGCTTAATTGAATTATATGTGGCAAATTCTACCACAGAAGTTAGCTATTAAATCATAAATGAAGTTGAAGAGGGTTCTTATACCTTTCAGGAAAACTCTTGTTTTCTTACAATATAGTTATGACTATTTGGGGATAAGAAACTCTATTTCTAATCCCCTGAAACTAATTGTAACACCTATGCTAAACTCCCTTTGGGTGGGATATTCTGAAGGCTTGGTTGACTTGCTGCATGCTTAGAGCAACACCCATCCCTCCTTATTGTTGTTAACCTTGGAAATTCTGGTGCAGTTAAGTTTCTTACTCTCTGCCTTTATTTTCCTGGCCTGTATCTGCTGTGGTTGTTAAGTGACTTATCTAAGGTGACACAACTAGTAAATGTTCTGAGGCCAGATTTGAACTCATGAAAATAAGTCTTCCTCATTCAAGACTAGATGCCCTATTCACTGTACTACCTAGTTGCCTCCATTCATTTATACATTGATTATTAACTCATTTGTTCATCTCCTGTCTTTTAAAAGATTACATTTTCTATTAGTTCATTACCATTTTGATAAAGCATTTATTTCATATATCCTCCCCTGAAAAAATAAAATAATAAAAAAAGACTAGATCTTGCTCAGAATGCGATTTTTTAAAAGGGAAGTCAAGCATATTGTGCTTTTTCCTTCCCTGAAGGCCTGGGTGTTGTGGACTAGACCCCCAATCAGGCAGGTTCCCTAGTAGTTTAGATACAATACTGGGATCAAATGAGAAACTTGTGAGTCATCCATCAGGTAACCAAAGGAGGTTTCCTTCACCACAGCAGACTCAGAGAGGACCTCACATTGATGGAGCAGGGCACAGCTGCCTGACCTGCCACTGGTGTTCCTAGTTAGGAGCCTGATGAAAAAACTGGTGCACCTTGTGGTCTTTGGAATTTAGGAAGTCGCTTCAGCACCTGAGCCTGCACCAGTCAGGCCTCAAGGAGAACCTTTTAATGTGTGTGGCCCAGACCCTTTCAAGAGCCTACCTGACCAGGTGAAATATGGCTCTGCCACAGATTTGCCAGGGCCTCGCCCTGGAGGGGAGGCTCACCTCGTTTGACCCTTTGAATGAATTAAATTTGGGAAGTGACAAGTGGGAATGGAGACTGGGTGTGCAGAATCCTGCAAGTTCAGGCCAGCACGGGCCGGCAGCTCTCAGGATAGTGGCTCCTCTCCGCCATCTGGCACTTTGCATTTCACCTCCCCATCCTGCCATTTGTAATAGCATCTCCACTGAGCAGAGTGGTATGCCCATCTGCAGGCCCCAGGGAGAGACATCTTTTCCCAGCCCCTCCTTTGCTATGATCTGATCCAGCAGGAAGTAACATGTGGTTGCTCCTTAGGAGTTGCCTGGCAAAAACAGTTTCATAAATAAATTAAAATTCTAGGAGAGCCTGGAGTAGGGAATTCTGTTACGAGATCCGCTAAGGAGAGCCGCTCAGCTGAAAGGAGTCAGATTGAAACAAGACAAAATATCACAAATAGTTGAAGCAGCCAAGCAAGCCACCTGTAAAAGGAAGAAAGCAAACAAGTTTTGCCCAAGTTTTGTTTCCCAGCCTTTGATTAGGGCCAAGAAGAGAACTTGATTGTCATTAAAGGCAGCTTGATATAGTTGAAAGTCAGTCAACAAGTATGTAAGGGCCACCTGTGCATCAAACACTGTCAAAGAAAGATAAGCTCATGGTCCCTGCCCTCCCAGAACTCCTATTCTTTAGAAAAGGACACTTAATTACAGGTCTCAAGATCAAGTTCAAGACTTGGCGCCAATACCAATCAAGTGATCTTGACCAAGTTATATAGCCACACAGAACTCATTCCCTCATCTGTTAAAAGTTGGAAGGAAGCAAGGAAATGAAGGGAAAAGGGAGAGATGGAAGAAAGAGAAGAGGGAAGAAAGGGAGGAAAGAAATAAAGGCATGGAGAGAAAGAGGGAATAAAGGGAGAAAGGATGGAAGGGAAGAAGGAGGAAGGGAGGGAAAAAAGGAAAGAGGGAAAGGCAGAAGTGGGAAGGAAGGAAATAAGCATTTATTAAGCGCTTCCTATGTGTCAGGCTTGGTGCTAAGCACTTTACTGATATTAGATATATTTGTGTAGATAATGTGTCCAACAAATAAGCTAACACATGGAATATATGAAAGTGATTTGTAAACTCTACTTTATGTAGATAGGCAAAAGATATGTAATATTTGGTGATGAGTAATTCTCAGCATGAGTCAGATCCCAGCCTTAGTAGATAAAAGTTCCTGGGAGACATCTGACACACACAGTTGTTAAGTGACCTGTCTACTCTCAGAGCTGATGGCAGAGGAAGACATTTGAAGCCTGAGGTCTTCAGAACTCTAGATGATCTACTTTGCTGTGCTTTAAACAAATTTATATGAGTAAAATAAATATAAATGTTAAAGCTCCACAATCAATCTCCTTATCCCCAAGCATTTACTAAATGTTTGCCATGTTCCAGACCTGATATAAAATAATAGCACTGGGGTTATTAAGACTGACATGTGAACAAGCACAGAAAGAAAGCCAAGACTCTTTCTGCCACAGAGGCAGAGTGGGTGGTCACTTCTAGAGTGGTATTTGGGAGGCACAAAAATAAGGTCCTCCTGCTGCATGCTATAGTTTATAGATGGTTCTCCTGTTTTCTTTTCACTGAACCTTAAACTCCATTGTATCAGTTCATCCCTTTGCTTAAGTCATTGTGTTTTTGAGTCTTTTTAAATGCAGGTACTAGGGGCAGACAGCAGTCTGCCACAGTTATAATTTAGATGTCATGAGAGAGCTTGCCATCTTGGAGGTCTCTGGAGGATAGAACACAGAACAGAAAGACTTTGAATGCTGTGGGATCTCTGGCACCAGGAGAGCATGATATGCTATCTAGGGAGGCCAGGCCTAAGTGAGGAACTAGAGAAAAGCTCCCTAGACAGCTGTAGGGTGGGAGAGATCACCAGCATAAGGATGCTGGAAAACCAGTGTGGCGTTGGGTGCGGACAGTCTGAAGAGAAGTAAAAAAGAGAAATAGGACCTGAAATGTATTTCTCTACATATGTCTGCACGGCAATTTGATTTGGATTCTATCCTATCTAAAAGTTTCCTCATCTACCTTCTCTTCCTGTAGGAGGGATGCAAATGGAGAAGTACATACCATTAACATCCTTTGCCATCTTGCCAACCACAGGACATATTTATGAGAGAAAATTTCCCAGAGAAAAGAAAGAATATCATAGCTAAGGACCTAGTGATCAATAAGAATAAGGGGAGGCACCAGTGAGATCTGAGGGGCATGGTATTCATAGAGGCAGGAGAGAGATGAACTAAGTATCTCTTCAAGTTTGTCTGAGTAATTGCTTTTTGTGGGTATCTGGGGTGAGGAGAAACATAAAATGACCCATTGCCGAGCAGTTGAGATCACTGAATGACTGATCAGATTCTATAAAGACAACTGGGGCAGTGAGTAGGGTAGTTCATGGGTTTGTATTTGTTTAAATTTGCTGTGCATGACTTAGCCTGCTTAAGTGCCTTATTGGGTTTTCAGGTACTGTTTTTTTTAAATAGAGAGTTGGGCATATTGAATCTAATAGACAGTTGCTTGGAAACTGAGAGCTGTTAGTACATAAAACAATCCTGGATCTCAATAGAAGAGGACAAAGCTGTAACTAACACTTTCAGGTCTTAAATTCCTGAGTGGTCAGAGGGAAGAAGGGACTTTTTACATCAAATAACTAATAAGACTTTTACATGAACACGAGAGAACTGTTTGGCCCTAAGACTTAACCATTTCTTTAGAGCTGCGATCCATTTCCACTTCCATGAGTCTGTGCCTTAGCATGGATGACCTTGATTACTTACCTCTAGTCCAAGGGGGATTTCTGATCCGTTCATTGTTTACTTTATTCTTGCAGCTGGAAAAAGAGGCACGATGTAATAAACAGCAAACTAATAAGCAAGTTTGGCACCAGGATTTGTCATCCATGCCAAGGCAGAATCACTGCAAGTGTTCCTTCCTTTGAAAATGCAAATTAATCTATACTGATGTCGCTAGGAGAGATGGTGTACATGCTTGCGCATTAGCTATATTGCTAAATTGAGTTTCTTCTTCTTGGGTCTTATAAACTGCAGTTGTAGTTACACAGAGTCTAAATAGCAAACAGATTCTGAGTTGTTCCTGTGTTTCTCCCCCCCCAAAAAATAACCCTGTTTCAGAAGAGTTTCATCAGTCATTGAGCTCAGGATGTCATTCTTGTCTTTGCTGCAAACCAAGAATGCTAGAAATAGTGTCTGAGTAGGAGTCACAACAGGGTGGAGGAACTTTATAACAGATGAGAGTTTGCTCAAGCCTTGGGTAGCACAGTGGATAGGATCCTGGGTATGGAGTTAGGAAGACCTGAGTTCAAATGTGCCCTGAGACACTTGGTAATCTTAGGCAAACCATTTAATCACTCTCTGCCTTATCTACACTGGGAATACTAGTAGCAGAGGTAGCTGAAGATGAAAGGAGATAGTATTTATAAAAGCACTTATCACAGTGTCTATCTATGTGCTATAGAAATGCTTATTCTTCCTTCCTCTCCCTGCCTCCCCTCCACCTCCTTTTCAATAGACCACTGAGGAGAATTGAAACAATAGTGACAGCTCCAGGGATGATGGTGTCTGCCAGGTGAGAGTTTAGAACTCTTGTGGAACAAGCTAAATGGATTATTAGAATAGAACCAGCTTTAATAACTGGTTTAGAGCTGGTACTTCCAAAAAATGAAAGAGAAATTCACTAACGTAAACAAGCAGGACCCCAAGAGACTTGTAGAATTCTAAGATGGGCAGTTCAGTTATACAGTGGATAGCGTATCAGACCTGAACTGAGAAAAACCTGAGTTCAAATCTAGACTCAGATACAGACAAGCTGTGTGGTTCTGGAAAAGTCAATTAACCTCTCTCTGCCTCAGTTTCCTCATCTGTAAAATGAGTGGGAGTAGGAAAGCATTCCAATATCCTTGCCAAAAAACCCCCAAATGAGGTCACAAAGAATCAGACTAAAACAACTGAACAACAGCAAAAAGGGGATAAAAGAGGTCCCTGCAAGTGAAGTAAACTTTAACAGGAAACTTAAGGAATTAAAGCTTGGAAGCAGAACTGCAGGGACCTGTGGAATGAAAGTGTATGCAACCAAGGATCAGAGCTAGGAACCAAGGCCAGTGATATAGCAAGAAGACAAGTTCTAGAAGCGATGAAGAATATCTTAGCAACAGGATCTTTGTATATCATTCCTTCATTCATTGATTCTTCCATTTATCCATTGATTAAGCACATATCAGTCATCTACTACTTGCCAGACACAAATTTGCAGTGACAAAAACAAAATTTAAAAATGAAGTAACATCAGTTATCTCAAGGAGTTTGCATTCTCTTAGGGAAAAGCAATTCAAGCATGCACATCTGCAGGTATATGCTTAGGTGCATATATGTGCGTGCATGTGTGTGTGTACGCATTCGCCTACTGGACTTGTGATTTTAGTGGTATAGAACAGAGGTAATTTAACATGCAGCCCAAAATAAACAAAAAGGCAAAACATTGACAGTACTACATTTTAAAACTAAGTCCATATGTAAACAGCAAACTGTACGTTTGAATGCCCTCCTGTTGTATTTGAGTTTGACACCGCTGGCCTAGGGCACTGATTAACTGATGTCAGTTGGCATTGGCTCTGCAAGTTGTAGCCTGAGAGAACTGTCTGGGTGTCCAGAGAGATCAGATCGCTTTCCCAGAGTCACCTCGCCAGTGTGTGTTAAAGGCATAATTGGAACGCTGGTCTTCCTGACTCTGGAGCTGGCTCTCTCTGCATGACATCACATGGTACAGCATATACATAGGCTGTATTAGGGGCCTGGAGGTTCAGGAAAAGCCTCCCAGGGGAGATGAAGGGGAGGAAGGAACCATTCCAGGGCAGCCTTCCTGTTTGGGTAACGCCGTGTACTGGTAGCAGCCGGAGGCTGGTTTGGCTGGAACACAGGGTGTATGATTAGTCTAGAGGTGAGATTAATCTAGAAAGATAAGTTGGAGCCAGACTGTGATGGGCTTTAAATACCAGGGAGAGGAATTTGTGTGTTACCCTAGAAACACTAGGAAGCTACTGAAGCTTCCTGAGCCTCAGTAACATGATCAGACCTGTGCTTTAGCATTATTAATTTGAAAACTGTGTGAATTATGGATTGGAGATGTTTGAGGTAAGGAGACCAATTAGGAGGCTATTATAATAGTTCAGGAGAAAGGTGATAAGGACCAGAACTCTGGTGGTTGCTATGTGAGAG
The DNA here is from genome assembly GCF_902635505.1 of Sarcophilus harrisii. Taxonomy (NCBI): domain Eukaryota; kingdom Metazoa; phylum Chordata; class Mammalia; order Dasyuromorphia; family Dasyuridae; genus Sarcophilus; species Sarcophilus harrisii. The sequence goes on along the minus strand of NC_045429.1, from coordinate 317,455,111 downwards.
GAGAAAAGAGCACAGATGCAAGATATTGTGAAAGTAGATCAGCACATTGTGGTAGCTGATTAGATGGGGGGGGAGGGTGCGGTGAAGGGGGCAGGTGAGGGAGAGTAGAGTCAGAGGTGATTCTGATGTTCCACACCCGTGTGAATGAAAAACTGTTTTATTCTCAATAGAAATGGGACACTTAGGAAGAGGCACTTTTAGGTTTTAGGTACTGTAGGTAAAGATATCTGTTCTTTGAGATGCTTTGGGAATATCCATTGGAAATGGATAGGAGAGAGATGGTCGTGTGATATTGGAGCTCAGGAAAGAATTAGAACTAAATCTGGTTGGCTAAGATGACAGGAAAAAATAATGATGATTGTTGGAGGGGATGCGGGAAAATTGGGACATTGATGCATTGTTGGTGGAGTTGTGAACGAATCCAACCATTCTGGAGAGTAGTTTGGAACTATGCTCAAAAAGTTATCAAACTGTGCATACCCTTTGATCCAGTAGTGTTACTACTGGGCTTATATCCCAAAGAGATCTTAAAGAAGGGAAAGGGACCTGTATGTGCACGAATGTTTGTGGCAGCCCTCTTTGTAGTGGCTAGAAACTGGAAACTGAGTGGATGCCCATCAGTTGGAGAATGGCTGAATAAATTGTGGTATATGAATATTATGGAATATTATTGTTCTGTAAGAAATGACCAACAGGATGATTTCAGAAAGGCCTGGAGAGACTTACACGAACTGATGCTGAGTGAAATGAGCAGGACCAGGAGATCATTATATACTTCAACAACAATACTATATGATGACCAGTTCTGATGGACCTGACCATCCTCAGCAATGAGATCAACCAAATCATTTCCAATGAAGCAGTAATGAACTGAACCAGCTACACCCAGAGAAAGAACTCTGGGAGATGACTAAAAACCATTACATTGAATTCCCAATCCCTATATTTATGCCCACCTGCATTTTTGATTTCCTTCGCAAGCTAATTGTACAATATTTCAGAGTCTGATTCTTTTTGTACAGCAAAATAACGTTTTGGTCATGTATACTTATTGTGTATCTAAGTTATATTTTAATATATTTAACATCTACTGGTCATCCTGTCATCTAGGGGAGGGTTGGGGGGGGGGTAAGAGGTGAAAAATTGGAACAAGAGGTTTGGCAATTGTTAATGCTGTAAAGTTACCCATGTATATATCCTGTAAATAAAAGGCTATTAAATAAAAATTTAAAAAAAATTTAAAAAAATATGTATTTAATATCTACTGATCATCCTGCCATCTAGGGAAGGGGGTGGGGGGGGTAAGAGGTGAAAAATTGGAACAAGGGGTTTGGCAATTGTTAATGCTGTAAAGTTACCCATACATATAACCTGTAAATAAAATGCTATTAAATAAAAAAAAAAAACTAGATCTGGTTCTCATCTTCATAGAGATGGTCACTGAATCCATAGAAACTGATGACAATGCCAAGAGAAAGGGTATGGAGAGAGAAAAGAGAACCAGGAAAGAACCTTAACAGATAAAAATTGGATGCTCCTTTAGGGAAGGTGAACTATAGGAGGACCAGGAGCAATCTGTGTCACTAAAACCCAGCAAGGAAAGACTATGCAGGAGAGAAAGTGAAAAATAAGTAGGGCAGTAAGCTCGAGAATGGGGACTGAGAAAAGGCCATTGGATGAAATAATTCAGAATTTTTAGAGGGAACAAATTCAGATACTGTTCCACTATTCCTTGAACCTTTTTTGGAAATGTGCAGTCAATTTGTTGGTGCTCCAGTACTACAAACCCAGAGGGAGTGTTTGTGGGAGGAAAGTGTGAGTAAGAAGGGTGAATTGTGATCAGAAGAAAGGAGGTGAAATGAAAGGTAGCATCTATGACTCAGTATCTAGGAACATAGTGGTCTCTCTTTTGCAGGGAGCCTAGTTGCAGGAAGCCAGGATGGGAGAACCCAGGAGAACTATGTCCAGAGACATGAGACATATGTCTGGCCTAATGTACATGAATACAAAGTATCTGAAGTTTCCATTTTCTTTGGGTGAGAAGAGAGTGAACAAAGTGAGAGCAGAAATGACCAGAATGTATACTGTGAGAAAGGTCAGAGTGCGACATGTCACCTAGGAAGCCTGCTTTTTCTGATGTGAATTTGAAGAAAGATCTAGTTTGTAACCTGGCATAATGGAGCACACCTGAAGCTGCTGGATTATTTAAGCACAGAAGTTCTCAGCTGTATTTAGCTAAAAAGGCAATTGGATGTCTGCACTAATATCAATTGGATGAGCCTCCAGGAACTGAAGGATACTGAACCTGGCTAAAGCAGATGGAGATGAAAATAGGGAGGCAATAAAATAAAATTAAAACTTTACAAAGGAAAACTAAAAGCCCATGCTATGCTCCCTTAAAGTCTTTGTTGTTCAGTTATTTTAGTCATGTGTGGTTCTTTGTGACCCCATTTGGGGTTTTCTTGGCAAAGATACTGGAATGTTTTGCCGTTTTTTCTCCAGGTCATTTTACAGATGAGGAAACTGAGACAAATAGGGTTAAGGGACTTAAGCTGTATCACACAGGTATCTAAGGCCAGATTTGAACTCATGATATGAGCCTTCCCAACTCCAGGCCTGGTATTCTAACCACTATGACACCTAGCTGCCCAAGGGGAAAAAAATACTCTTGTCTAGAAGTTAGGACTACAGGTCCCACATACTATATTGGTGTCCAATACTAGATCTCTCTGTGGGTTTGGGAGGATATTATTGCTATCATTTGAGTAGCCTAGGCAATATAAGGTAATGCAGATAGAAAGTCAGTCTTCTCATTAGGGAGACATGAATTCAAGTTCAGCCTTGACACATTGACTATATTACCCGAGGCAAGTCATTTAAACTTGTCAGTACCTTAAAGAGAGACTTTAAGACCACATTCAGAAACAAACACTCCTATGCATTCATAGAGGGAATTCTTTATCGAAATTCCCTGTCAAATGTCTCCAACAACAACAACAAAATGCTATCTCCCTTTCTGTTCCTGATAAAATCTTTTTTTGCTTTAAAAAAATTAACATGGTGATAGGTGCTACCCTTAACTCTAAGAAGAAAGAAAGAAATTTCTTCTTATATTGCACTTATTTTTCTCTCATTTTTGTATTGTATAATGTCATGTGTATAATAAAGCACATGCTTTTTTTTTTTTTTTTGGTTGAGGCAATTGGGCTAGGTAAATGACTTGCCCAGGGTCACACAGCTAGAAAGTTTTAAGTATCTGAGACCAGATTTGAACTCAAATTCTCCTGACTTCAGGGCTGGTGCTCTATCTACTGCACCACCTAGCTGCCCCACTTTTTAATTTTTTTATACAATTTTTTTAGTATTTTTATATTTCCAAATACATGTAAAGATAGTTTTCAACATAAACTTTTGTAAAATTTTGTGTTCTGAAATTTTCCCCCTCCTCTTACCTTCCCCCTCCCCAAAACAGCACCTGCTTTATTAGGATATCAAAGTTATATTCTTTATTAATCATTGTGATATTTCTAGCTTTATGATGTCTCTTCATCACACTCCTAAAAAAGGAGCAAGCATAGAAAGGACAATATAGCTAAAAGGATATATACCAGCTCAGGACTGGCCTTAGTTAGAAGAAGCAGTTCTATGTGGTGTGAACAATATAGCCCCCTCCCTGTGCCTTCCACTATGCTTGAAATTTCTACATTGCTCATTCTTAGGGGTTTTAGGAACTACTAGCAACAATAAAAAGTGCAATTATTACTGGAAGTGGTGCCATAGTAAACCATTGTCAGTTATCAGTACCTTTTTCAGAATACCTAACCAATCACCCTGGTGGAGAATAAGGTAGTGACAGTGAGAATAGGAGCTGGACAGATATTTGTTGAAATCAACAGATTTGGTTCATGAGTTATTGCTTGGGAAACAAGGCTCCTGTGGACTGTTACAGTAAGGGGGCCCTGGACAGATAGAAGGAGGTGGCACAAAGATACCAAGCATTTCCTAGGAGGAAATGGAAGTCTGGAAAGGGGCAGAGACAAATGGACAAATGTCACCTGCCTCACAGCTTTGCCCATGGCCTAGCCTGCCCTCCTCACACAGGTTAGCCAAGCACAAAAATATTCAAATAAAAACTTGTGAGCCTTACATGACTCTTTCACATACAGCCTACAGTTTTCTAAAATCTCTAATTTCTACATTAGACTATTACATTATACCACACCCTACAGGATACACAGGAGAATTGTCAGTAGCTAGAGAGTAAAATTTTTGTTTCTTTTAAGCAGATACTGGTATTTTTTTGGTGGACATATTATACATATAGATGCAGAGTGGGGTGGATAGTAAAGTTAGGGCCCTCTGCCCACTTGGCAGCCTAGCAAAAGTCAACCCCTAAGGTATTGGGTCTTAACGAGGGTTCTGAGAAGCTTCTTTATACAGGTCAGAAAGGTTCATTAAGGTCATCAGAAAGATCCTTTTGTCTTTGGGAACATATTGGATTCTAATAGTTTGGCTTACAGACAATCTGATCTCATCCCTCCTACCCACCCTTTTTTACCAGAGGCTGTTCTGATCTGTTGCCAGCTGTTTCTCCTTGAGAAACACACAATTAGTCAACATCTGAGACTACACAAAAAATCAGGTCTTTCTGACTAATTCCAAGTCCCACAGAATGTAGTCTGCATTAGCTTGTTGACATTGATAATTCTTACATATAAGTGCTTAATAAATAAGTGCTTGTTGAACAGAGGCCACCTAAATGTCTGCTTAATCTCTTCTCAATTATCTTGGGTTCAGTTCCCCAATACTTTTTTTTGTTCTAGGCTTCCCAGTCTAAAGATAACTCTCCATGGTGGAGAAAACAGAAGCCAGACTAAATTAGGTGTGCTCCCTCTGGATGGTCCTTTGTCATTGTCCCATTCAACCCAGACAATTGTCCTTTCTCTGTGTCTTTCCTCTTATCTCTAATTAGGTATTTTTTTCTAAAAATGGCCTCAATGACTCAGAATACAGGCAGCTCTATGTTAACGAAGCCAAGATTCTCAGAACTCCTCAAGCCCTGGTTTCTGAACTGTCAAGCTCCTGCCTTCCCATATGCAGAATTAGGTAAAGTGGGCTAGCCTTCCGAAGGCCCTACTTAGGCAGCTTTCTGTTGCCCTCAGCTGCCTAGGGAAAATCCAGTGACCTTTCCAGAACTTCTGACCTTGTTGGGTTGAGGGAAAAGCACCGTGGAATGCTCTCAGAACACATTTCTCTTCTGTCCTTCAGTCCGTAGTAGCTTAACTGCTCTCCTGCCCCACAATAAAAAGTCCCAGCCTTTGGTGAAGAGCAAGTGATGGGTATTATTCAGGAACAGACACAAAATGGATAAGAGGGAGCAGAACTTGGATGGGCGTCCTTTATTGCCCTCCTTTAAGCCCCAGCTTCTTAAACTCACTCATGACCCCATTTGGAGTTTTGTTACTGAATGTGAGGGGTCATGAAATCATTATTTATCATCAGTAAATATGTGATTTTTGTACCTACTTTATATACCTAGAGTCACATAAAAATTTCTCAAGTGAAAAAGGATCATGAGTGGAAAAAGTTTAAGAAGGCCTGTTCTAAGCCATGGCAAAAAATAATAAAGGACTTCATAAAGATAAAAATAAATATCAATAGATCTTTCTATCCCTCCAAAAAATAGATGATGCGATCCTTCTCTTAGTTAATTCTGGTAGGACACTGGATGAGCATTTGGGGGAGAATGAGATTAAGATGACCATGTGGCACAGTCCTATAAAAAATAATAACCAGAAATACTAAAGCTCCAAATGACTTGAGACTTGTGATGAATGCTAAAAGGTTTTTTTTTGTTTTTTTTTTTTTTGGTTTGTTTTAGGTTTTTGAGAAGGTAGGGGTGTGTGTGTGTGTGTGTGTGTGTGTGTGTGTAAGGCCTAGTTAGAGATAAGAGGAAAGACACAGAGAAAGGACAATTGTCTGGGTTGAATGGGACAATGACAAAGGACCATCCAGAGGAAGCACACCTAATTTAGTCTGGCTTCTATTTTCTCCACCATGGAGAGTTATCTTCAAACTGGGAAGCCTAGAATAACAACAAAAAAAGTATGGGGGAACTGAACCCAAGATAATTGAGAAGAGATTAAGCAGACATTTAGGTGGCCTCTGTTCAACAAGCACCTATTTATTAAGCACTTATATGTAAGAATTGTCGATGTCAACAAGCTAATGCAGACTACATTCGGTGGGACTTGGAATTAGTCAGAAAGATCTGATTTTCTGTTATAGCCTCAGATGTTGACTAATTGTGTGAGTGGGAGCAAGTGGCTTAATTAGCCTCATGTCTGCCTCAGTTTCTTCTAGGATAATAATAGTACCCACCTTTCAGGGTTGCCGTGAGGATCAAATGAAATAATATTTGTAAAAGGCTTTACAAAGCCTTAAAGCATTAGCTGCTATTGTCATTCGTCATCATGACACAAGATAGCTATATTTTGTGCTTCTAGGCAGACAGATAAAGTGACTCTAATGGTAAGCAGGAGCCAACAATACAGGCAGCCACTTGTGGAAGCTGAAACTTTTAGGGGCATGAGAAGAATTAGACATAGATTTGACCTGAATTTCCATATTTATGCCTTTGCCTGTTTCAGAATAAGTCAGAGAAAAATAACTAGGTTGTACAAGTGCATGGACTGTTGGGCTGATACTGACTTCTTCTGGAGCATTCTTGCCTTGTAACAAAGCTCTATGACCTGTTTTCTAGGAAAGGCAGCCAGAAGCACATACAGTTTGTACTCTGTTTCCCCTCCTAAAGCACTTTTATTACAATTTGCATAATATCCTCATACCAAGAAGTACTCATGCTTACTTACCACATAAGCACGGACTGATCTACAAAGTTCGCATACTTTCTTGCTTTCTCTATACCAAGGGCTGGTCTCAGTTACTCATTACCTTTGCTGCATATCAGCAATCTACTGACTTTTGAGTTCCTCCACTCTTATAGATATATAATTAATAACTCTTCGAGGACCCTAGCTCTTCTCACAATAGGAAAGAACTATTCTCTTGGGCTCTGTAAACAGCAACACTTGATTTTTTTTTTTTTTTTTTTTTTTTTGCTTCTGTCGGCTTCAGACTGTCCCTGTCTTCTGACAGATAACTTCACATGATCTCACCAGCTCCTGAGAGTTTGACATATACATGTATAACAGTGTATTTGATTTTTATTACTAACACTTTTCCCTCTACTTTTTTCTCCTAATTCTGTCTTCATTGAGGATGAGTGAGTTACTAAAGATTTGTGAAAAGATCTGGCCATTGCTCAGATCTTCTTCCTCATTCCTTTTTGTTCATACATGGTATTAGGTAGTGGGGATGGGAGAAGATGATCAGAAAACCCTTATCTGACTATCAACAAGCATTTCTTAAGTATTTCTCTAAATGCTGGAGATAGAAATAAATGGCAAAAACAGTTCTTTACCCTAAAGGAATTTATATTAATGTTGGAGACAGTATGTCTCCATGGAGACAACATGAATATAGTATATGTGTGTTTATATGAATATACATTGTGTGTGTGTGTGTCTGTGCCTGTGTAGGGGATGAAGATTCCAGAGACCATAAAAAGCCCAGTTGAACTATATGGATTCAAAGGTTCTGATAAAAGCTTCATTTCTAAAATATATAAAGAATTGACTCAAATTTATATGAATTATAAGCCATTTTCCAATTGATAAATAATCAAAGGGCATGAACAGATAATTTTCAGGTGAAGAAATTAAAACCATTTCTAGTTATATGAACTATATGGACCCATATGTACACATATATTTATAACAGATGTTTTTGTTACAGCAAAGAACTAAAAACTAAGGTTATATGCTTATCATTTGGAAATGGTTGAGCAAATTATAGTATAGTATGACTACATCCCAGGTTTTGCTATATTGTTTTGCTTTCCTCATTTTCTTTGATGAAATTATCTCTCGTTTCTATGATTTGATCTTTGACCCACCAATTCTCTAATGTTTAATTATCTGCTTTCCATTTTGACTTGAATCCTTTTAAAAACCTTTGTTTAAAAATTCTGAACTTAACAAATACCAAATAAAATGCACTTGCTCATTTAAAAAAAAGAATATCATTGTACTTTAAGAAATGATGAAAAGTATAGTATCAGAGAAATCTTGGGAAAATTGTGTGAATGTAGCTTGAAGTGATCAAAGCAAAGAGAAGACTCTTTATGCAATAACATCAGCACTGTAAGTTAAAATAACTTTGAAAGATTTTTGATCAATGCAATGACCAGTTGTTATTCCAAAGACTGATGACAAAACAAGCTTTCTACTTCCTGACAAAGAAGTGATGGGATCAGGATATAGGATGAAACATATATTTGGGGGCATATTTTCAATGTAGGCATTTGTTTTGTGTGCATGTGTATGTGTGTGTGTGTCTGTGTGTGTCTGTGTGTGTTTGTGTCTCTGTGTGTGTGTGCATGTGCGCGTGTATGTATGCACGTGTATATAATGTTTTTCTCTTTTTTTTTGTCAGTCAGGGGAAGAGAGATATGAGGGAAAAGGCAGAGAGTAACAAAATTAGTCCCCACCAAAACATTATGGAAGCAATTTTTAAAAATAATTGGGAGGCTAGAAGCATTGAAAGTTACATTTGAATTCATCACATATTTAAAAGAAAAAGGTACTGCATGTAAGAGGAATTTATGGTTTTCTTTTCTATTTGTTTATTGGAAATCCGCATCTTATTTGGCATTTGTTAAGTTCAGAATTTTTTTTAAAGGCTTTAAAAGGATTCAAGTCAAAATGGAAAATAGATAACTTAATATTAAAGAAGTGGTAGGTTAAAGATCAAATCATAGAAACAAGAGATAATTACATCAAAGAAAATGAGGAAAGTAAAACAACATAGCAAAATTTTGGAGTTGTAGCCAAAGCACTCCTTGAACCTTGGCTCCAGGATAAAGGAGCTTAGGATAAATAAACACCCATCAGAAGATGTGAACTCAGAAGAGCTTCAGTCCTCTGTGACAGCTGGGAGTCTAAAAATTGACCTGAGGGTGGTAGTTGGAGGGGAGAAAGGGGATGCTAAATCTATGGCTACAGCTAGTGATTTAAAAAAAAAATCTCCTACAGCTTAGTGTTTAGAGACAAAAATCAGGCTGTCGGTCTTTTTTAGAACAAGGTAAAGAATGGCTTTGGAGTCACTCAGTTATTTTCTTCAGTGTTTTTCCTATAACTTTTTACCTTCTATTTGGTTGAGTAAGTTCTGGAGAATTTCTGGAGACAGAATGGAGTTACAGTTCTGGTTGACACTATGTATAAGTGGATTGAGTCATAAATGATATAATTTGAAGAGTCCAGAACACCTTTTACCCAGGTATGGCGTTTCAGGTTTGAATTAATCATTATCTCAGTTTTTAAAATGGAACCACTCCTGGGAATGGATAATTTATTGTTATTCATTGTTACTAAACATCTTGTACTATTGACAAGAATTTTGGCCTAACACAATATGAGACCCCTGGGCTTCATGTTGAATGCCACTTCCCTCCCTCTCTGCTGAGAAAAGGGTGTGTGTGGGGAAATAAAATGGGGAAGGAAGAGGAGAAATAAAAGGGAAGGGGAGAGACAGAGAAAGAGAGACAGACACAAAAAGAAAGAGAGAGAGAGAGAGAGAGAGAGAGAGAGAGAGAGAGAAAGGGAGAGAGACACACACACACATAGAAAGAGAGAGACAGAGAGAAACAGAGAGACAGGGAGAGGAAGAGGGTGGAGGCAGGCAGTGACTATACTAGGTTGCATTTGTTTGTTTGGTTTTATTCATTTAAAATGTTTTAAACACCCTACCCCACCCCTAGTCTCTTCTGGTCTCTCCCTTCTGCCTTCTCTCCTTTCTTCTCTTCTTAGTTCTCAAATCCTTGCTTTTGAAGACAGCCATCATAACTTTAGTGCATGCTTCAAATAAAAAGTAGGGGAGCAGACATCAAACAGACCCCCTGAGTGAATTGAAGGACCAAGCTTTGAAGCAGTGTGACAGAGTGTCAACCTTGGCTGGGCAATGAAAATACCTTCTGTTGCTGCTCCTTTAAGAAATTTTGTTAACCTAGGATTAGAGCCAGAGTGAGCCAGCCTCACTAACTGGTTTCTGAGAGGGCCTGTCAGTCTGACCTGGATTTAATCTGATATTAATTAATAGATGGCACCTGGGCTTTTCTCTGCTCACTAAATATGCTGTATATTTTATTAATATTTGGCATTTGGGACACATTTTGTATTCACCAAATGTTCTGTGGTGATTTATATGATAATGTTCTCCATATTAAACTGAAAATTATCCAAAAATGTTTCATTCTGAACTGTAGTCCATTATTAACCCTCTGCTAATACTTCATCATCAGTCTTCTGGAACTATGATTGACCATTGCACTGATCAGTGTTAAATTTTTTGCATAAGACTAGTTGTTCCCTTGGTTCATTTGTTCCTTTTCATCAGATCATACTAGTCTAAAACAATTCCTCTGAATACATACATTCCATCATTTCTTAAGGTATAATGATATTCTATTTCATTCACTAACCATTATTGGTTCAACCATTCCCCAACTGATATGTGCTTTCAGTGTTTTGATACAACAAAAATACTGTTACTAATCTTTTTCTGCACGAGTCCTTGCCCTCTCTTTTTGAACTCTCTGGGACATATAGCTTAGTAGTAGCATTGTTGGGTCACAGTGTATGCAAAGTTTAGTGACATTTTGAATATAGTTCCAAATTACTTTCCAGAATAGTTGGAATAGTTCACCAACAGTGCATTAAAATGCCTTTCCTCCCACAACCCCTCCACTAATTGTCATTTTTTTTCTTTTCTTTTTTCTTTTTTTGACATTTTTGAACATCTGACAGGTTGTAAGGCAGAATCTCAGTCATTTTAATTTGCATATTTTTTAGCATTAGTGATTTGAAGCATTTTATAGAGTTGTTGATAGCATGTTTTTCTTTTTAAGAACTAGTCATTCATATTCTTTGACCATTTATCTACAGGGGAATGACTTTTGTTCTTATGTATTTGTGTCAGTTTCCTATACATCATGGACATCTGGCTTTTATTGGAACAGTTTGCTGCCCAGATTCCCCCATTAAGCCAAGTTCATTGTTTCCCTCCTAATTCTAACTGAATTGAGTTAGTTTGTGCAAAAACTTTTCAATTTTATCAAAATTGCTTATTTTATCTCATGCTTTCCTCTGTCTCTTGTATCTTGGCCCTATCTATGTGTATAAAAGTTATTTCCTTCTGTGTTCCTCAAACTTAGGTGATCACACACACAGGTCAAGAATCTATTTGGAGTTTTAATAATTAATTAACATTTATTAAGTACTTACTATGTTCCAGGTACTGTGCTAAGCACTGGGGATACATATAAAAAGAAAGATAGCTCTTGCCCCCAAGGGGTTTATGCTCTCATGGGAAAGACAAAACATAAAAGGAAGCTGAAAAAGGGAATGGAACCCTCTTGTGGCAGAGAAGCTGATGGGAAATGAGATGAAAATTCTGAGCCTCCATGAAGGAATGCTTTGGGAGGCTTTTTTTTTTTTTTTTTTTTGCTTCATTGTCCAGTCAAAAGGGAGAAGCAACTGAAGATAACAGAAGTATTGAGTAACAAAACTGAAGCAATTTCCATGATGATGAGAGTTGTAGTAATGAGCTTATCCTGGGGGAAGCACAATGTTCCTGGAGTTGAAACCAAGTAGAACAACTAATGAAAGATGGAAATTCTGAGCCTCCGTGGCATGTGCCATGAAATGCTAGTCTAATCCTAATTTTTGTCAGACTCAGTCTTCTCATTCTTTCCCCTTCCCTCATTTGGAGCAGTTGGGGTTAAGTGCCCAGGGTCACATAGCTAATTAAATGTCTGAGCCCAGATTTGAATTCAGGTTTTCCTGACTTCCAGACCTGATGCTCTATCTCCTGTGGCATCTAGCTTCTTCTTTCTTGATCTTTACAAAGAAAACTGACAATATTCACCATGAGCACACTCATCTCATTCCAGCTCCTTTGACTCATTCATTCATTCCCCTATTTTCTTACAGTCTCCTTACCAGGGCCAACCCCTCTACCTGTGTTCTTGATTTCATTCCCTTCCGTCTTCTCCAGAATATTCTCTCTTCAGTAATCCCCCTCCTTCTACCAATCTTCCTCCTCTACCTACTTAATGCTTCCTTTGACGGTATCTTCAATCAGGCAAGAGTCTCCTCCATCGTTAAACATTTTCACAAGAATCTCCTATACCTTTTATTTCCCAATGCTTTTTCAGCCAATGCTTAGAAACAACTGTGTGTGCTCTGTGGCTTCTATAGTCTCACTTCTTACTTACCCCTCAGTCTTTTACAGTTGAACTTCTGATTTTATTATTTAATCAAAATTGCTCTCTCTTGAGTTACCAAAGACCACTAGCTAGATAGGATGATCTTTTCTCAGTTCTTGTCTTCCTGGCTTCTGCTGCATTTGACATTATTGACCCATCTCCCACCTGGATATTCTTTGCTGTCTGGATTTTTATGACCCTAGTCTCTTCTAGTTTCACTAATACTTCCCAGTCCTTTTTTTTTTTTTTTTTTTTTGCCAATTAATTTTTGTCACACACGCTAAATATGAGTGTTCCTCAAGGCTCTGTCCTGGGCCCTCTATTCTATCAATATTCCCTTTCTACAGTGACCTCCTTAGCTCCTATGGGTTTAATTAGCAGCTAAATTCATCTGCAAATCTCATCTAACTCTCCTTTTCTCACAGAAGTCTTTCTCTTACAAATCTGACTGTATCACTCCCTTACTCAGTTAACTTCAGTGGCTTCCTATTTAATCTGGAATAAATATAAACTCCTTTGTTCAGTATGTGAAACAATTCACAAACTCTTTTTCCAACTTCATTATATACAACTGTCCCTTCCCTGCAATCCAGACAAACCAACCTTGCCTTCAGTCCTCCCAGAGGATTATCCATCTTCCAACTTAGTATCACTATAAATTGTTCCCCATGTTTGTAATACATTCTTCTTCACCTTTATCTTCTCCTCCCAGAACCCCTCTCTTCCTTTATGAGAAAGCTCAAGCACCAGCTTCTACATAAGGTCTTTCCTGAGATACCCTAGCTAATGCCTTCCCTCCTTAGTCACCTTGTATTAAATTACTGTTTATTTGTATTGATTCTTTTTTATATTCCACATATATGAATGGATGTACTAGTTATCTTCCCCCTTAGCATGTAAACTCTTCTCTTGAGAGAAGGGATTGTTTCATTCTTTGTCTTTATGTCATCAGCATCTAGCATGGGACCTGGTACATAGATTTTTAATAAATGCTTATTTATTGATTGATTCAGTCAGTCGGTAAGTGCCTCCTATGTGCCAAGCACTGTGCCAAGTGCCAGGGATACAAAGAAGAGGCAAAAGGCAGTCTGGGCCATCACAGTCTTGTGAGGAAGACTGATCGACTGCCTTCCAGTTTCCCTGCTGATGGAGTCTCCTGGGATTTATCAGATACTATGTGATAATGTCTGATTGCTTCTGGGTGTCATGCATGCCTAATCTGTCTCACTGATTGACTTTTCTATTCCAAAATTTTTTAATTATTTATTTACTTTTGACTTTTATTTAAAAAAAAAACAAACAAACCTTGAGTTCCAAATTCTCTCCTTCCCTCCCTCTCCCACCCATTGTGAAGGCAAGAAAATGACTAAAACAGAGATCATTCGTGTCCCCCTGAAACTCAGCCCTTTGCTGCATGTCACGACCTTGCTGCCTCTTCAGCCTCCCTGTCACCCATCGCACACGGATGCGAAGTCGCCCCCCTTGTCTCCATCTCTGCAGGCCTCCTCTCTCTGCCCTGACACAACTTTCACCTCATTCAGGCCTTGTTTCCCAGGGGCATCCGATTCCCTGTGACCCCATGGGGGGTTTCCGGACAGAGGCTCGGGAGTGTTTGCCATTTCCTTCTCCAGGTCACTTTCCAGATGAGGGACCTGAGGCAAACACGGACTCCAGGCCCAGCACTCTAGGCACTCTGGCGCCACCTAGCCGCCCTGAGTCAGGCCTGCACCACCTTTTCCCACACCCAGAGCAGCCTTCTTAACTCGGTTTTCCTGCCTCAACCCTCTTCCCACCCCTCCCATCCTCCAAAGGGTACCAGAGCGGTACCAGAGGGACTTTTCTGTTGCAAAGACCCGACTGCGTCATTCCCTTTTTACTCCAGCATCTTCCTTTTATCTCTAGGATCAAATATAAACTCCTCCATTTTTGACATTTGAAGCTTTTAAAAGCTGACCTACTCTGTTCTTCCTAACTTTCTTACACATCAGTCTCCTGCACACGCTCTGCCCCCCTCCCCCTCCATGGCTTTGCAGTGGCCAGGTCCTGGAAGGTACAGCCTCCTCACCTCCGCCCCTCAGCACCCTCAGCTCAAGTATCACTTTTCCCATTTTCTGATCATCCCTCACTGCTAGTGTATTCCTTCTCTAAACTACCTTGTATTCATTTTTTAGGTTTGTGTATATGCATCCACACACACATATATACGTACATACCCATATATGTCTCTCCTGTAAAAATGTAAACTACTTGAGGGGCAGGCTCTGTTTCACTTATGAGAAACAGACCCTGTTTCATTTTACATATGAAATCTCCAGAACTTATCTCCAGAACTTGGTATGATATCTAGGACAAAAATATCTTTAAGTGCTAACTGATTGAATATATAAATGTAATTTATTATTATTCAGCCTCCTTCCATATTAGTGTGTGTGGCTTCTTAGTATACAAAGTCCCTCCCTAATTCTAGGATTCATTGTCAAATTATAAGGACTCATGATCACAACCCTAGACTCTTATGAGCTATATAAAGCTTTTAAATCTTAGCAACCAGCTGCCTTCCCTGCACTTTCCCTATATAATTGCCTGGTGATTGGGAGCTTATGGCCTATGAGGAACCAATGGGCCAGTTGATTGATCTGGCCTTGTTTCAGAAGCCACAGAAGTTCATTCCATGCTTGGAGTTATCTTTCTGCTTCATGGAGATGCTTGGTAACAGTCGATTAAGCTAGTTCATTTCATGTTGTATAGCTTCTAAGATAATGCCCCCCAGTTATGAAGCAGGGGAGGGGATCACAGGCCTACTTTTATTCTCTGAGAAACATGCCTTGGCTGACAGCTGATCTCCCCTGAACAAAAGGGCTTACCTGACCTGACTTTTAAGTCTTGTCATCCTCTGACATTAACACTAAAGACTCATGACAGAAAATGACCTTACTCTACTCTAGCAGACAAAATGCAAGCTGCCCTTTCCTCTTCAGCTTCAGACAGCCTGCCTTTGGGCCTCTTGTTGTAGAAACTCCACTGGGTCCATGGCAGACCTTGCCTGAGGCAGCTGCTGTCCCCAGTTTTGTCAACAACCATCCCAAACACTAAACCCCAAGTTGGCCTTGGTAGGTGAAGGAGTTGAGTGGAGGGAAAGAGAAAGAGAAAAGGCTAAATCTGGGAATAAACAGCCAACAAGCAGTATCTGCTGCGTGAGAACAACTTTATATTTTCTGGAAAAGAAGGGAGTTCATTTCCCTACCTTCCCTTACCCCCACAGGAACAAAGGAAACTAATCTTGATAGGCAGTACACTATAGTGTAAGAAGGCTAGGGTGGGGCGGGGTTCTATTGATCTGGTTCCATTGCTCATAGATTCAATTTTGAGGAAATGTACTTAACCTTTAAAGCATCAGTATCCTCATATGTAAAATGAAACTAATAATCCCTGCCTTGCCTGAATCACTAGGTTATTGTAGATCAAGGGATATTTGTTAGATAGGTGGATAGAGAGATATAAATATATTGCTTTGAAAATTGTAAAGTGTATTATTGTTATGATTGCTTAGACTCAGTTCAGTTAATTTCAAGTTTGGTTCCTGTTATATTGCTTTTTAGTCATTTTTCAGTTGTGTCCAACTTTTCATAATCCCTTCTGGGGGATTTTCTTAGCAGAGATACTGAAATGGTTTTGCCATTTCCTTTTCCAGCTCATTTTACAGATAAGTAAATTGAGCAAACAGGATTAAGTGATTTCCCCAAGGTCATACAGTTAGTAAGTGTCTCTTTGCCTCCTATTAACTATGTTACCCAGATACTTTTTGGTTTGTTGCTATTTTACAGAATACCTGGGGTCCAGCTTTCCAGAATAGCCAGGCAACCGCAGGAAGACAGAAAGGAAGGGTGCTTTGTTCCTCACCATCAGATCATTTTTTACTGCTGGGGACCTTTAAGAATTAGCAATAATGGAGCCATATTTAGAGGTCTCATTAATCACTGTCTAGGGGACTCCCTTGGAAGAAAACCAAATATGGGGGGAAAAGTTTACAAAACAGTTACCTTAGGGATTATTAATTTTAGCCATAAAAAAACTTATCTCAGGGTTTGGGTCCTGCTTCAGGATAGCCCTTTCATAACTTCCATCCAGTCTGGAGCCGGCTCCTTTTTTGTTCCTTTAATCAGTTGGCTATTCTATTAGCTAGCTCCATCTCCTGGCTAGCCATTGCTACTGTTTTCCCCAATTTACTTGGATTCTCTATCCCATTGCTTCCTTTAAAGCATCCTCTTTGTATCTGAGCTCTCCAGCATGTCCCAGTGTTAGTTTCATATCAGAAGTGTCAAAATGGCCTTGTCTGAGTGATCTTTTCTACCCACTTATCCCGATTAGTGCTGGTGGGGGCTGTGGTTTGGCCTCCTTACATATGTCTGAAGGGATTTGGCTTTCTGCCCCAAGTCTAGTCATCTGCCATCTTTATGTTGATACTCCATGGGCTGACTTCTTATATACACTTGGCAGGCACTGATTTTCCTGAATGCCCAGAAGCTTGTCCCTACCATTCTCTTGTTGGATTGTAGAGTTTTAGAGCTGCCACAAAACCTTAGAAATCATCTAGTTTATTTAATTCTTTCCTTTTTGCAAATGAGGAAATTGAAATCACAAAAGATCAAATGTTTCATTCATAAATCTGCCTTCTTGCTCATCTCTTGATCAGATGAGATAATGTATAGAAAGTATTTTATCACCATCATGATTTGAAAAGTTGTTCGGGATCATGCAGGGTGTCAAACTCAGATAGAAACAGATCCCTGTCTGCTGCATATTGAATTAAGAAACTACATATTAACATTATCTATGTTGTATTAATTTTATTAAATCCTTCATGAGTACATTTTAACTGGGTTCAGCTGTACTCTGGAGTTTGGGGTTTGTCATTCATGGGGCCTGTCATTCATGGGGCCTTGTTTGACACCCTTGGTTGTAATAGGTGGTGAACTAACCTTGGAGTCAGGAAACTCTGAATTCAAGTCCGCCCACTGCCTTGTACTGACTGGGTGTTCCTGAATAGTTCCCTTTCCTCCAATAGCTCTTGAGGACCACAAATTGCAAAGGAGGTGCTGATTTGCATCAGTTACTCACTGAGACCTCCCATACTGATAAAATCACAGTGCCATGGTTTCCAGTGAAACAAATTATTGTTAGTCTCTCTATTGATTAGTGTTAATATTCACTCTAATCCTTCTCTCCATTTTATCTTACTGGGAGAGGAAGGTAGTAGACAACAATTTCCTGCCCCTTTTTTCTACTTGGGGCTTCAAATTTAAAAGTCTAGCCCACTAAGAATTTCTTCTCAGTTTTTGAAACAGGGAACCCTGGACTGCTCAGGCTTACAGCCATTTTTTCCAAGGTTAACTTGCCTCAAGTCTCTGCTTGATACTGGAGAGGGATTAAAGCCATACCTTTATGAATTAAATTCAGAACAAATTTATCTACCTGAACTTCAGTCAAGGCAGAATTTTTTCTTTAAATATAAGTATTTAATGCAAATTAAGACAGCTCTGAGATACCACTACACACCTGTCAGATTGGCTAGGATAACAGGAAAAGATAATGATGAATGTTGGAGGGGATGTGGAAAAACTGGGACACTGATACATTGTTGGTGGAATTGTTAATGCGGTCAATCATTATGCTCAAAAAGTTATCAAACTGTGTATATACCCTTTGATCCACCAGTGTTTCTACTAGGCTTATATCCCAGAGAGATCTTAAAGTAGGGAAAGGGACCCACATGTGCAAAAATGTTTGTGGCAGCCCTCTTTGTAGTGGCCAGAAACTGGAAATTGAAGGGATGCCCACCAATTGGAGAATGGCTGAATAAATTGTGGTGTATGAATGTCATGGAATATTATTGTTCTGTAAGAAATGACCAGCAGGATGATTTCAGAGAGGTCTGGAGAAATCTACATGAACTGATGCTGAGTGAAATGAACAGGACCAGGAGTTCATCATATACTTCAACAACAATACTATATGATGATCAGTTCTGATGGTCATGGCCCTCTTCAAAAATGAGATAAACCAGATCAGTTCCAATTGTTCAATAATGAAGAGAACCAGCTATACCCAGCAAAAGAACTATGGCAAAAGAGTGTGGACCACAGCATAGCATTCTCACTCCTTCTGTTTTTGTTTGCTTGCGTTTTTGTTTTCCTTCTCAGGTTATTTTTACCTTATTTCTAAATCCGATTTTTCTTGTGCAGCAAGATAACTGTATAAAAATATATACATATATTGTATTTAACATATACTTTAACATATTTAACATGTATTAGTCTACCTGCCATCTAGGAGAGAAGATGGGGGGAAGGAGGGGAAAAGTTGGAATAGAAAGTTTTGCAAGGGTCAATGATGAAAAATTACCCATGCATATATCTTGTAAATAAAAAGCTAATAAATAAATGTTAAGTATTTAAGAAGAAAACACATGATCCAATGAAACAGTCAAAATTTTCCTCTATCCTAAAACATTTTTCCCTTGCAAGAAGGCAGATTTATGAATGAAACATTCCCTAGCAATGACAAATCCAAGTCCTAAGGCTTGCTGTTCATTGATAATTGTTTCATCTTCAGTTTGCTCTTTTGAATTAGTCCAGTAAATCCTAGAATAGATCCAAGTTTAGAGTTTACTCAAGGCTTCCTATTCCAGTACATCCCAAATAGACATCTGGAGGCCATGTTGACCATTTCTTAAAATCCCCAAACTAAGTTATTCATTCTCCCACTTTTCAAGTCATGCAGTGGTTTCCTATCATACCAGCCACCTTCCAGGTCCCTCCTTTCACCTATAACCACTCATTCATGGATAGTTTACTCCTAAAGCGGTGCACCTCACATTAACAAACAGTGGTGTTTGATATTGGGGTATCGCAGGGGGTTTTATGTTGATGATTGTTGGGATGAAGTTAATAGCCCCCAAGATAGATGAAATCTCTGCTAGGTGGAGTGAGAAAATAGCTAGATCTATGGATGCTCCTGCGTGGGCTAGGTTGCCTGCTAGAGGTGGGTAAACTGTTCATCCTGTTCCAGCACCGGCTTCAACTGTTGAAGATGCTAAAAGGAGAAGGAATGACGGTGGTAGCAATCAGAAACTTATATTATTTATTCGAGGGAATGCTATATCAGGCGCCCCAATTATTAAGGGTACTAGTCAGTTACTGAAGCCTCCGGTTATAATGGGCATTACTATAAAGAAAATTATTACGAAGGCATGGGCTATGACGATAATGTTGTAGATTTGGTCATGACCGATCACAGTGCCTGGTTGGCCAAGTTCTGCTCGGATTAGGAGACTTAGGGCTGTGCCAATTATGCCTGCTCAGGCGCAGAATAGTAAATAAAGAGTTCCGATGTCTTTATGGTTAGTAGAGAAAAGTCATCGAGTAATGAACATAGGTAAAATGGCTGAGGGTAAGCATTGAACTGTAAATTCAAAGACAGAGACTAGATATCTCTTTTTACCAGAGTAATAAATTGAAGCCAAATGTTGAGGCGCTTAGCTGTTAACTAAGAAGTAGGGGGATAGATACCCTCCAGTTTAGAGGCAAAGGCAATTTATTGAGACTGCCCCGGGACTCCCCGCCTTTTTTTTCTTACAAGGCGGGGAGTCTCTGGATGTCTGCAAAGGCTGGGTGGTTTAACACCTGCTTAAGGCTTTGAAGGCCTTTGGTCTAGCTTGAACCTAAGCATTTAGTATATATACTATGAATTATATATTACGTTGAATAGCAAATTTGAAGAAGTAGCTTAAGTGCTGCTGGGGCTTGTTTGGAGAACTTAGCTTAATTAAAGTGTTCGATTTGCGTTGGAGTGATGCAAGATAAAGTCTTGTAGTTCTTAGTTACGAGAGTGTGATGAGTAGGGGGGTTAAGAGAAGTAGGAGGACTGAGATGACTGTAGCTGTTGGAATTAGTGTAGTAGTTCGTATTGAGTTATTGTATCATTGTATTTTGGAGGTACTGGTAGATGGAAATATGGTAAGGCTAGATTCATAGATGAGTCATATATAGAAAAATAGGTTTAGTAAGGCTGAAAGAGCTATTGTTGTGGCTGTTATGATATCGCCGTTGTTAATTAGTCCTTGTAAGATAAGTCATTTGGGTATGAAGCCGGTGAGAGATGGTAGGCCCCCTAAGGATAGGAGAGTAAAAAGAATGATGATAGTTGCTGTGGCTGATTTATTTCTTTTTTTTTTTTTTTTTTTTTAATTTAATAGCCTTTAATTTACAGGATATATACATGGGTA
This sequence comes from Sarcophilus harrisii, assembly GCF_902635505.1. Classification (NCBI taxonomy): domain Eukaryota; kingdom Metazoa; phylum Chordata; class Mammalia; order Dasyuromorphia; family Dasyuridae; genus Sarcophilus; species Sarcophilus harrisii. Next base: position 317,434,442 of record NC_045429.1, on the reverse strand, counting down.
ACTTTACAGCATTAACAATTGCCAAACCTCTTGTTCCAATTTTTCACCTCTTACCCCCCCCACCCCCTCCCCTAAATGGCAGGATGACCAGTAGATGTTAAATATATTAAAATATAACTTAGATACACAATAAGTATACATGACCAAAACATTATTTTGCTGTACAAAAAGAATCAGACTCTGAATTATTGTACAATTAGCTTGTGAAGGAAATCAAAGATGCAGGTGTGCATAAATATAGGGACTGGGAATTCAATGTAATGGTTTTTAGTCATCTCCCAGAGTTCTTTTTCTGGGTATAGTTAGTTCAGTTCATTACTGCTCCATTAGAAATGATTTGGTTGATCTTGTTGCTTGAGGATGGCCTGATCCATCAGGACTAGTCATCATCTAGTATTGTTGTTGAAGTATATAATGATCTCCTGGTCCTGCTCATTTCACTTAGCATCAGTTCGTGTAAGTCTCTCCAGGCCTTCTGAAATCATCCTGTTGGTCATTTCTTACAGAACAGTAATATTCCATAATTTTCATATACCACAATTTATTCAGCCATTCTCCAACTGATGGACATCCATTCAGTTTCCAGTTTCTAGCCACTACAAAAAGGGCTGCCACAAACATTCGTGCACATACAGGTCCCTTTCCCTTCTTTATAATCTCTTTGGGATATAATCCCAGTAGTAACACTGCTGGATCAAAGGGTATGCACAGTTTGATAACTTTTTGAGCATAGTTCCAAACTACTCTCCAAAATGGTTGGATTCGTTCACAACTCCACCAACAATGAATCAATGTCCCAGTTTTCCCACATCCCCTCCAACAATCATCATTATTTTTTCCTGTCATCTTTTACAGACCACTTTTCACACAAATTAAGTCTGATCTAACCAATTGGAAAAATATTAAATGCTCTTGGATAGGGCGAGCAAATATAATAAAGATGACAATATTACCTAAACTAATCTATTTATTTAGCGCTATACCAATCAGACTCCCAAAAACTATTTTAATGACCTAGAAAAATAACAACAAAGTTCATATGGAAAACAAAAGGTCAAGAATTTCAAGGGAATTAATGAAAAAAAAATCAAATGATGGTGGCTTAGCTGTACCAGATCTAAAACTATACTATAGAGCAGCAGTTACCAAAACTATTTGGTATTGGCTAAGGAATAGATTAGTTGATCAGTGGAATAGATTAGGTCCAAGGGATAAAACAGTCAACAAATATAGCAACCTAGTGTTTGATTAAACCCAAAGATCCCAGCTTTTGGGATAAGAACTTACTGTTTGATAAAAATTGCTGGAAAATTGGAAACTAATATGGCAGAAACTAGGCATTGATCCATACTTAACGCCAGACACCAAGATAAGGTCAAAATGGGTTCATGACCTAGGCATAAAGAATGAAATTATTAATAAATTAGAGGAACATAGGATAGTTTACCTCTCAGACCTGTGGAAGGGGAAGGTTTTTATGACCAAAGCAGAACTAGAGATCATTACTGATCACAAAATAGAAAATTTCGATTATACCAAACTGAAAAGTTTTTGTACAAACAAAACTAATGCAGACAAGATTAGAAGGGAAGCAATAAACTGGGAAAATATTTTTACAGTCAAAGGTTCTGATAAAGGCCTCATTTCCAAAATATATAGAGAATTAACTCTAATTTATAAAAAATCAAGCCATTCTCCAATTGAAAAATGGTCAAAGGATATGAACAGACAATTCTCAGATGAAGAAATTGAAACTATTTCTAGTCATATGAAAAGATGCTCCAAGTCATTATTAATCAGAGAAATGCAAATTAAGACAACTCTAAGATACCACTACACACCTGTCAGATTGGCTAAGATGACAGGAAAAAATAATGATGATTGGTGGCTGATTTATTTCATAGACCCCCTAGGGATTTGATTTTGGTGGTGTTTGATAGGTTGAGGGTTAGGAACTGCTGGGCTGCAGGCTGGTAAGTTAGCTTCCTTGGCCTTGGAATCAGTCAGTGTTTATGCCCATACCTAACCCCTCACCCCAGGCAAAACTGTTAATAAAGGAAAAGCCATTGTGCCCCCCTTGTAATTATAATAATGTGATTTGTCAAGTGGAACTGAAAATTATTGTAAAGGATGGAGCCTATGAAATGACTAAGATTCAAGGACTTTTCGTGAGTGGCAACTTCATGAATTTAGTCAGTCTCTATTAAACAAAGAAGAAAAATACATGGCTGAGTCATGCAGGTTTGTTTGTAGAAATAGAGGTATGTTTATAATGGCAATCTACTACCAAGATGTTACTATCAGCAACTATTGAACTGTTTTCCTCAGTTATAGGTTGAGTGATCCAGGTAGATTAGGAAATGTTAGAAACTGCTAAACCCCTCACTGTAAATGATAATAATGTAGACCTTGCTAACTTGGTGATGTGGATGATACATCAGAAGGTGACTTGTCTTCCACAGACTGATAGGCAATAAATCCCCTGGATACACACAAAGATCTCAAAGTATCCCAGAGAACTCAAACAATGATCTGTTTTTGAAATCGGACCATTTTCTCAGACCACACTTGCCACAATCTTGCAGGCTTAACATTGATCCGTTAAAACTTAAGAACATTTTTAAATATATGTTACCATGCCAAATACCCATAATCCCCATGCTACAAAGTTAAGAAAATCCTTTAAAACATATAGACCTAGAAGAAGAGAGAAAAATCATCTGAGAGCAGGACAGGGATTGAAGACAGGGATAGGAAAAAAAAAAAACTCCCCTTATTAGGACAGGAGAGTCAACCCCTTCTCTGAAACTTATAATTTCATAGAGTTGCCTAGAGCCCTGAGAACTCGAGCACTTTGCCAGAGATGCACAGCCAGGAAATGTCCAAACACAGCATTTGAACACTGGTTTTCCCAACTTTGAGGCTTCCTGTCAAACCAGATTGCTTTGGTGTGAATAGAATGTGATTTCTACATATCTATTTCTACAGTTGCACTAAAGAGATTCTCAGTGAGCTTACAGAAATTGAACTTACATCCCAAATGCTTTATTCATTTTCAAAGCAATAAGTTTTTCTACCTACAAAATAGTCTGTGGAATATTAAACACAAAAAAAGTCAATGGTAGGAGATCAACTTTTCCCAGGACACTTTTCATTTTAATTCCATTGAAAACAAAAGAAGAAGGAGAGAGAATTAGTTGCAAATTATATAGTTTTTCAAGGTTTGCAAAATTCTGTTCTCATGGCAACTCCGTGAAGTAATTCAATACTAAATTGACTCCAATTTACAGATGAGGAAATTGCGACTTTAAGTGGCTAATTAAGTTACTTGTATAATATGGTAAATATCTTATTAGGATTTGAACCTAGGTTTCTAGATCACTGGCAGACCTAACCTTACTGCTTAGTTTACTGCCTAAAACATTAGACCAGTGACCAGATTTCCTATGTTGGGAGAGCTAGTCCTGTCATACTTCTTATAGCCATATTTTGGGAGATTGAAGTCTCTAGTTAGTTTTACTTTCTGAGCCTCCAGATTGTTTCATCTTCCTAAGAGCTTCTTCTGTTCTTGGTTGTTGAATCTCTCCTTTTGGAATATTTCCCCCCTTCCCCAATATTTCCTCTTATTTGTAGTAGAAGATGTGAAGTCTTACATGATCCTGTCTGTAGTTTCTTGGTACTTGACCTTCTTTGTTCCTTATTGCTAGAAATATTTTTTTTTTCCTTTGATTTGAGATCTCTAGATTTTGAATATGACACTCCTGGGACTTTTTCTTTGGGTGATTCTTTCAGATGATCCCTATATTTTTTTCTTGGCTTTTCCATCTGATTCTAATAGATCTAATCAGTTTTTACTTATGATTTCTTGAAACATAGTGTCCAAGCTTTTTTTTTTTTTTAAATCATGGCTTTCATAGAGTTCAGTGATTGCTAAATTTTGTCTTCTTGTCCTATTTTCCAGGTCAGTTTTTTTTTTTTTAATTGTTGGTATTTATTTTTTTTCTGTTTTTCAACATCCTAATTTTGTTTATTCATTGCTATCTCATGGAATCATTATTTCTCTTTAATGTCTTCTAGTTTTTAGGGAATGTTTTATACTTGGATAGGATTTACTACTTTTTTTCTTCTACTTTCTTGTGGTTTGGGTTTTGTTGTTGTTGTTGATGGTGGTGTTTTGTTTGTTTGTTTTGTTTCTCTAGCCCTTAACAAAGTACCCAATACATAGATAGCAGTTACTTAATGAATGCTTGTTGACTTGACTTCTTTCCTGTAGACCATTTATTTCATTGTTTTTCTCTTGCTTCATTTCTACTTCAGCAGCATTTTTATTGTTCTCTATTTTTCCCTTTGAACATCCATTTGTTAGGGAATTGCTCTCTCCACTGGGGGATCCCCCAATTTTAATAACTTTTAATATTGGTTAGTGTTTTGGGGTCTAGAGTCAAGGACTTATCTTTATTGAGTTCAAATGCAACCTCAGACATTTAGTAAGTGTAAAACTCTGGGCTTCTCACTTCATCCCATTTGCTTCAGTTTCCTCATCTGTTAAATGAGCTAGAGAAGGAAATGGCAAGCTCTTCCAACCTCTTGCTAAGAAAATCCCAAATGGGGTCACACAAAAGTCAGATACAACTGAAAAATAACAATGTTTTATTTATTCTTGTCTCCAGCATTGGTTCCTAAAATGAGGCTTTGTGCCCAGCTCTGGTTTGGAGTCAGCTTTGCTTCAACTCCCCTTAGGTCCCTGGATTCTTGCCCTGACCTCCAGTTTCCTGGATTCCCTCCCCCCAGATCTTTGAGGGTCAGAATGTTGGCTCTTCATTTCAGGTTAGAGTGCTAGGGACCTCTAAGTCCCTGGGCCAGAGCTGTGACTTCATATTTATCTGCCTCAGTTTTCTTAACTGTAAACAGAGGGGCTAATAATTACCTCTACCTCTGGTTGTTGTGGGGATCGAAAGAGACAATGTTTGTAAAATAAAATGCCTAGCAAGAGTAGGCAAAATGTTGCCTTCCCCTTCCATTCCTTTCTGAGGCAAGCTTGTTGGTGTACTGGAGAACCTGGAGTTCATACCTGGTTTGGGATATTTACTAGCTATGTGACTTAACCTCAGTTTCCTTAATTATAAAAGGGGAGATATAGCATCTCGCTCTCTCAGGGTTATTATGAGGATTAAACGAGATGATATTTGTAGAGCACTTAGCACCCTGCCTGGCACATAGTAGACATCAGAACTTTTAAATCCAGGACTGGCATCTTGTTTGCACTTTTATTTTTTCCTGCCAAAATTGATAGCAGAAAAGGAAAAGAGCCAAAAAACACATTAATAGTGCTCTAGTCACGTTGCTTTCTTGTCTTAATTACCTTCCTAATTTGCACTTTTAGTTGAGCACCTGGGGTGTGAGCATGTATCCATAGCTTTCCTCTGTTCCTTTTCTACCCAGCGGGTCCCCTGCACCATCTGTTGGTCTCCAGAACATGGCTTAAGTCTGTCATTTATACTTCCTCTGTATGGAGTGTGTACTGGACTTTCATTTGATTGATTCCCACCACTACCACTCCAGTCCCTCATTGCTCCTTCGTCTTTCTTTCCCAAATGGAAGTTGGTGCCAATGCCAGCTTCCACACAACAAATTCATGGTTTCCAGGAATATTTCTCAGTCCTGGGGCAGAATGTCCTGCACTGCTACTGGTTGTGACCAAGGGAACGAGAGGCTGGACATCATCTAACTGTAGAATCCCAGAAAATAGTAAGCACCCTTATTTCCAGCAATTCAGCTGGATCAGATGCTGGCTCTCAGCTACACGGATGGCCATTCATTCAGTTCTCTGTAGAGTGCTGGCCAGCAGCTCCCACTAAAGCCGCCCTGGGTCTGTTGTGGTCTAGCTCTGGAACTCTTGGCTGTAACCCCATTAGGGTAGAACTCGCTAATTAGACTGAGATCTTCAAGAAGGAAAGAGGCAGCCATCTGTTATTATTGGCTTACATACCTTCCTCTGTGGGGCTGACTCAGATGACCTTGCAAGATCCATCAGAAAAACTGGAAAATATGGAGGGCTTTATCCAGGCCCTTACTCAAAAATATTTGGCTTCCATTCATTTCATAAACTTGGAGAATTTTAGAATTGGAAGTATCCTTGGAGAACAAATCTAGCTTCATTTCTAATCAGTCAGCCACCTACTGATTTGAAGGTTTTAAATTCTGATCTAGTGTTCTTTCCTTAAAATAAAAAAAAAAAAAACTTTGTTTTTTTCAACGATCAAGCTCCCCCCAACCCCAACCCCGGAAGGAAGAAACAAATGAACCAACAGAAGGAGGGAGGGAGGAAGGAAAAAATTTGGGAGGGAGGGAAGAATCAAGGAATCTAGAGTCCCTATATCACATAAGTAGTCAAGCAATATTGCCCAGGGCAGTTAGGTGTTGCAGTAGATAAGAACACTACTTCTAGAGTTAGGAAAAACCTGATTTCAAATCCAGCTTCAGATAACTTGCTAGCTGTGTGATTCTGGGCAAGTCATATAATCCTATTTGGCTCAGTTTTCTCATCTATAAAATGAACTAGAGAAGGAAATGCCAAACCACTTTGGTCTCTTATTAAGAAAACTACAAACAGAGTCAGGAAGAGTCAAATTTGATTAAAACAACTGAACAACAACAATATTGCTTAAATACAAAAATTTTTATTCTGTATGCTAGTTCATCATCTCTCAGTGATCATATGGGCCATGTTTATTTGTTTGTTTTAAAATCAGTCCTCTAGTATCATGGTTATTCATTTAGTTAATCAAAGTCCTTAAGTATCTCAATTTTTAAATTTTTTAAAATAATGATGTGATAGTACAAATTGTTTTTCAATTATACCTCACTTCACTCTGCATTAATTCACACAAGTCTTTCCATGCTTTTTTGTGACCATCTTTTTCTTTATTTCTTAAGGTATAGAAGTATTCCATTACATTCCTATACCACAACTGGTTCAGCTATTCCTCAGATGATAGGTACCCCCTTAGATTCCAGTTCTTTGCCACCACAAAAAGAACTGCTAAGAATAGTTTTGTCCATATTTGACCCTTTTCTCTTTCTCTGATTGGGGTAGAAACCTGCCAGAATATTTAGTACTCTTTTCTTTATACTGTGCTGCCTTCAATTCCACAAACATTAAATTTATATTCAATGCAGAGTATTGTACTAGGTTCTAGAAGAGGAAAAAACTTTACTTAAGAAAGTTTCTAAAGCACTTTATATATGTAACCAGTAGTCTGGTCCATTACCAAAACTCTGTATTCATGTAGACTCTTATTGAATCTTGAAGACCCCAATAATTCATACCCTCTTGGTTCATTTTGTCCCTACCTAAACTCTCCAGTGGATATATTGGTATCTGATTCACTTCCTTGCCCAGATTTTCTCTGGGAACCCCAGAATTTGGCTTGTGTCCCTCTAAGGGTAGTTTGCTTTCAGGCAAGCATTCAGGCTCATAAAACTTTGAATGTTGGACAAGTTTTATTTAACTTGACAAAAATACGCAAAATACTGAAACCTGAGTCCACAAACAATGTAAGGATGATTCCCCTTCCCTCTCCAGTGGACCATTTTCCCCAGGCACCTGTACAGTCCTTTATTCTTAGAGAACCAAACTGGATGGGGCTGCCTAGGAGAGTGAATGTATAATCAAGACACTCTCCTCTCAGGTAGGTAACAACTCCCAGTGGAGCCTCCACAGGCTACATGACCCGTTACCCACAAAGGCCTCCATCCACTTTGCTCCTACATGCCGTGACTCCCTGTTGAGATAGATAATTCTCCTCTTCATTGTGTCTGATGACAGTGCTTCAGTTCCCTTTTCTAACACTTGGAAGCTTTCTAATCTCTCAGCTCCTTTTGCATCTTACACATTTTCTTACATATGTGTGATTTCCTGGAAAAACGTATGGTTCTCTGTCTAAACTTTTTCTCAATCACTAGTTCAAGTTCAAGGTCGTTTATATACATCAGTTCATCTTCCTGAGTTCAAATTTAGACACTTAGTGACTATCTGATTCTAGACAAGGCACTTGACCTCCATTTGCCTTCATTTCCTCTTCTGTAAAAATAGGGATAATAATAGTACCTACTTCTGAGATTTTTTAAAAATAAAGATCAAGTGAGATAATAATTGTCAAGTACAGTACCTGTTACATAGTAAACGCTAAATAGAATTTTAGCTATTATTAGTTTACTATAGTTTCTTGGAGGAAGACTCCTTCCTGTAAGAAAATAATAGTAGCCAGGTGGAAGTAAAGAAGTTAATACAGAGAAAAACTAGGGAGAGAAACGTTATCTTTGATATCTTTAATCCAAGTCCTCATTTGAATAGTCAGGAAGGGCTGGAAGAGAGACCATTCCCACAGTCTCAATGTCAAGAGATAGATCTCAGATATCTTTTAAAAATAGAAAAGTAAAAATATATACATTTGTCAGTATTTGGAAAATCTAGTTAACTAGGTGTTTCAGTTATATAGGTTCATGAGGGGCTCACACATTACCCAATTAGAAAACCCAAGGCACTTACATTGAGAGGAAGTTACTAGAAAATTTGTACAAAGAGATCCTCAAAAGCTACTTGTGGTATCCAAACCACAGCCTCAAATTTAGCCCTGAAGCCCCCTTCTTGTTTCAGAAAGATTAACCCCCTCATACTTATCAGATTGGCTGATATGACAGAAAAGCAAAATGACAAATGTTGAATGCATTGGTGGTTGAGTTGAACTGATATAACCCATTCTGGAGAGCTATTTGAAGTTATGTCCAGAGGGCTATAAAATGGTGTATCCCCTTTAACCCAGCAATATCCCTACTAGATCTATACCCCAAACAGATCAAAGAAAAAGGAAAAGAGCCCATATATATATGAAAATATTCATTGCAGTTCTCTTTGTGATGGCAAAAAATTGGAAATTAAGGGGATGCCCATCAATTGGGGAATGGCTGAGCAAGTTGTGGTAAATGATTGTGATAGAATACTGTTTTGTTATAACAAATGATGAGCAGCAGTATGACAAATATGGACATATGTTTAGAATAATTGCACATGTTTAACCTGTGTCAGATTGCTTGCTGTCTTGGGGAGGAGGAGGAAGGAAAAGAGGGAGAAAATTTTGGAATACAAGATTTTTGTGAAGGTGAATGTTGAAAACTATCTTTGCATGTATTTGGAAAAATAAAATAACATTAAGAAAGAAATTTTTTTAAAAATGATGAGCAGAATGCTTTCAGAAAGGACCTGGAAAAACTTGTACAAACTGATGCAAAGTGAAGTGAACAGAACCAGGAAAACTTTTTATACAGTAATAGCAATATTGTATAATGATCAGCTAGGAAAGATTTAATTACCTACTCTGATCAACACAATGATCCAAGACAATTCCAAAAGAACTAATACAATCTGAATGCAGGTGGAAACATGCTTATATTTCCTTATTTTGTCTGTTTTTTTCTTTTCCAATATGACTAATATAGAAACATGTTTCGCATAACTGCACATATATATCCAATACTAAAGTGCTTGCCTTCTCAATGAAGGAAGAGGGAAGAGAAGGAGGGAGAGAATTTGGAACTCAAATTTTTAGAAAACGAATATTAAAAATTGCTTTTTCATATAATTGAAAAAAATGTATATATTTTAAAAGTTCACCCAAACTTATGGCTTCTGAATGTAGCATGGTCATAGTAATAGGGAAGCTGAACTAGATAAACCCTAACATTCATTTTGAATGAATGAAAGTTCTGTGAATTATTCTACATATTTTGTGCTAAACCACTTTCAGTTTCTCATCTTAAAAGCAGAAATGAAGGTTAAGAGACATATAAACCCCAGCCTTCTAACACCAATGTGATGTCCCTTTCCAGATCAATTCATTTATGCTGCAAATGATTATCAAGATCCACTATGTTCTAAAAACAACATGTTGGATATTAGAAATAAAGACAATAGCTAACAAAATTCCTTCCCTCAAGGTGCTTAAATTCTCCAGGAAAATGGAGCCAGGGAAATGTGAAACAAGTCAGAAAATGAGTAGGGCAAAATAGTTAGTTCTTTCTTGATTTTAAGGATTTCTTGAAGCTATCTTAAAAAAAATTAGTTCCCTCAAGAATATGATGCTTTTCTATAAAGAAATCCTCAAAAGGTACATGAGTTTTAGCAATTACAGGCAGCATGCTATGATGGAAAGAGAACCTGATTTTTCAAGCCATAGCTCTAAAGCTCGTTAACAGTCTATAACAAGTCATAAACCTGTGAGATTCTACTTTTTCATCTATCTGGGTATAATACTGCTTTCTCCGCAGGCCTTACACAATTTCTTAGGTGGAAGTGTTATGAGAGTTAAACAGACAGGCAGACATTGCCATATCATACTAGATGGAGCGCTGACCTTTGAGGCATAAAGTCCTGGGTCCAAATCTCGCCTCTGACATTTTCTGATTTTTTACCATGGATAAATCATTTAACTTCTCTCTGCCTCAGTTTCTTCATCTGTAAAATTGGGATAATAAAACTTGTAGAACCTACCTCTCCACTGGGCTTACTGTGTATATCAAATGAGATAAAGGATATGGACTTTCAAGTGTGATAAGTAACAATTATTATTATAAATTCATAAAGTGCTATAAGAATATAATTTGATGTAATGATGACTATGATATTTAGTCAATAGATAGTATCATGAAAAAAAGGTCATTGACTCCTAACCATAAGAGCATTCACTTTGTCTCTCTTTTAGAGGGTCTTGCTGTTGGAGTTGGATTTGGGGCTGTTGGAAAGACTGCATCCGCCACTTTTGAAAGTGCCAGGTAAGTCAGTTCTCACTGTGATGCACTGCTCGTGGAGGAGCATACAGAAACACGTATTAATTAACTGACTGAATAATTATCAGATCTGTTAACTTTCTAGGCATGGGTGAGCTATTTGCAAGCTTTTCTTCCATAACACATATATAAAGATTTAGAGAAGGTTCCTGAAAATATTAGGTTTATTTCACTTATTTCACATTCTTATTTTATCCTAGTCCACTGAGTGATGAAACAGGCAGCCTAGGGTGGTATATATTTGTATTTTCTCCTATTGAGGAACCTGAGACTAATGCATCACTTGAGTTCAGGGATTCTTAGCTCTTTAGGGAAAGCTGATCTGGTATCTGTATTAAGTCCTGCCCCAATATAGTGAGCCTCCAGAATGAGGGACTATTAGGCCACTTAAAGGGGATAAACTTGTCAAATTTCCTTGTTCATCAGCAGTGAGATATAGCTGCTGGACTTGCAATCTGGATAAAATAGGGACATCCAGTTTAAAAAAAAAAAAAAAAAAAGATTTCATGAGAGGCTAATGTTAATTCCATTACCTTCCATGGTGCACTTAGGAAACAGGAATGTAGGCTAAGAGAGACACTAAGCATATTTTTGGTGTCATTTAACTTTATTACTATACTAGTAAATGAGAAAACAGTGAATAATGATACTAATACCTAATATTTACAGAAGAATTTAAAATTTTCAAAGTACATATATTTCCTTATTTTGAGTCTCACAACATCGTGAAGAGATAGACACTATAGAATAATTACCTCTCTTTTACAGATGATGAAAAAGGAGGCTCAGAGAAATTAAGTGAGAGATTAAGTGACTTGTCCATGAAAACATATCTAAATGTTAGAGGCAGAATTTGAACCTAGTTCTTTCTGATTCCAGTGTTCTATTCATAATAACCTACCCTAATTCTGAATACTAAATTTCTAGGGCTATTGGAGATTACAAGAAGTCTTCCAGGCTCTATATTAAATAAATAAAGTCCAGCTTCTTATACTATGATTTGTGACCCCATATGGGGTCTCATAACTGAATGGGGGGGATTGTGAAATTTTGCTTTATTATAAGTAAAAATAAGTAAATGTTTGATTTGTATGCCTAGGATCATGTAAAAATTTCTCAGACAAAAAGGGGTCATGAGTAGAAAAAGTTTAAGAAGCCCTGAAATAAAGAGCATGTGTGTTAATACTTATGTTACAAGTAGTCATGGAAGCATTTCATAGGTCATGAATATATGAGGTTAAACATACCTGTTCTGGAATTTTTGCCTCTCTATAACATGCATTGAAGTCCTTTCAACTTCGTATGTCTTTGTTCCCTCATCTATAAAATCCCAGCTAAAATCCCACTTTCTACAAGAAGCCTTTCCTGACTTTCCATAATCCTCAGGCCTTTCCCATGTGGATTATCTCTAGTCATCCCAGATATAACTTGTTTGTATATAATTGTTTACATATTTCCTCCCCATGTTAGACTTTCTTTTACAGTCTACTGCTTTTCTTTGTATCTCCAGAACTTAATTTAGTGTCTGGAACATAGTAAGCTTTAGTAATATTTATTGACTGAGTGACTGGCTATTAATGTAAGAAGAAATACATCTTTTGCTTATCTCTTGGGGTTGTGAGAATCAAATGAGACATTCATGGAATCATTGCATTTGAAATTGGGAAAGGACCCCAGTGACCATCTAGTCCTACCAAACCCAACCCTAGAAAGGATCTCTACTATAATGTTCTTGACAAGCTGTCATCCAGTCTGGGCATCCAAACTCCAAAGACAAAACACCCCTGGTGTCTGGAGGAAGCGCACTTTGGGGCAACTCTCTTAACTCAGCCCATGATGCCATTTGCTTTTGGGGTTCCTAACTGCTGTCTCATAATGAGCTTGTGGGCCATAAAACCCTCAGATCTTTTTAAGAAAAACAAAAACAAAAACTGCTGTATAAAATGCTGCCTCCCAGGTAGATGGCAAAGTGGATAGAGGGCCAGAGAGTCTTGAATTGAAGTCTGGCCTCAGATATAACTTTCTGACCCCAGGCAAGTTATTTAACTTGTATTTCCATCATATTCTTCATTTATAAAATGGGAATAATGGGATCACCTACCTCTCAGATTTATTGTGAGGACCAAATAAGATAACAATTATAAAGTGCTTAGTATAGTGCCTGGCACACAATAGGTGTTATGTATATGTTTATTATTATTATTATTTGAAAAGGTGATTTCTTTAATGTTCACTATATAAGAATTTTTATTTATCTCTATTGGATTTTGTCGTAATGGATTCAGTCCAGTGCTCCAGCCTGTCAAGATCTTTTTTGGATTCTGACCCATCTGTCTCTCTCTGGGGTATTTGAAATACTTTGAAATACATAAAAAGTACTATGCAGATGGTACTGTATAAAAATCACACATTATATATTACATTATCCTTCCTCCTAATGTGAGTTGTTCTATTTGACTTGATTTGTATATTAATTTTTTAAATCATTTCATAATCTATTATGTTCATTCTTTGTTCCTGACATAGCTGTTTATTTCTATATTGATGACAATTTTGGACAAAATATCAGTAATTGACTATAAATAAGGGCAAAATGTAGGCTGCTTCTCTTGCTTTCAAGAATATAGCTATATCCTTCATAATGTAACTGATTATGCCATCATTTTTCGGGTTTATGAAAAAAAACACTAGAAACAAAGCTTGGGAAAAGAGAAAGGCTATAATGGGCTGGTAGAAAATACAGTGAAAACAATGATGGTCTTGGGAGTCACAGGATCTGAGGTATTACCATAGCCTGGGGCAAGAGGTACCCACCAACTGCGTGGATCTTACACTTACAAGTAACAGAAAGCTATCACAAAGGATTCACACTTTCTAAATAGATACAGATCCACCTCCAATAGGGAAACCTCCAGAGCTTTGTGGGACTGGTGGTCAGATTTCACTTTCACCTCCATCTGAACCACACCAGCAGATTCAGATGTGACGGCTTTGCAGATCATGGCTGGCATTTTGTGTCCCAGGAGGGATCCATCAGGGTCCTCCAAGAGTGGAAGTTGGGAAGTATCTCCCCACCGCCAGTCAGCCCCTGCGCTTGGAATGCCCCAACTCTGGTGCTCCCACCAAAGCTACCAGCAGCCATCTCAGGAGTACCATTCTGTGACCCATGAAAGTCTTAGAGTTATGACTTTCTGCAAAGCTGCAGCAGCAAGAGGCTTGATATCTGTCTCAGATTCACCTCATCAAGTATGCACTTGCTGCTTTGAAATATGGTTATTGAAACACTTTTTAAAAACAAGTTCACAGGGAGCAGCTAGCTTGCACAGGCCCTGGAGTCAGGAGAATCTGAGTTCAAATGTAGCTTCAGATCTTTACTAGCTGTGTGATGCTGGGCAAGTCACTTAAACCCAACTGCTTGGGGGAAAAAAAAAGTTCACATTCCCAGGAGAGGAATCCATGAATAGATTATGGCTTCTTAAACTTTTTCCACTTGTAAACCCTTTTTACCAGAGAAATTTTTCTGTGACCCTGGGTATAAGATATATAACATAGCAGAAATAAAGGTTCAAGCTTCTGATATTCTGATATTACTGATAATTATAATTTTGTGATCCCCACATCCAGTTACCTAACCCAGTAAAGTCATGACCCACAGTTGAAGAAATTTTGAGCTAGATAATTTTCAAGTCCTCCCTCTTAGGTTCTAGCAGAATATAGGCCAAAATACATCAGCACATTATTGTGGCCTCATGGATCACACCTCCTTTCCAGATGGAGACTTCTGCCTAATTATTTGATGCTCAGTAACCTGCATTAAGTCCACCCACATGTGTTCTTGTCCAGGAGCTGAATGAGAAAACATTCAACTGCCATATTTGTCAGAGCAGTATTAGTAACCGAGCAGGCACTGAGTCTCTGAACCGAATGGGGAAAGCACACTGTCCCTGTGCTCCCTGTCTCCCTCCCTTCCCTTGATCTCTGATGTATTGAGTACATCTGCGTACAGTGTGTACCCACTGTACTTTACACAAAGGAAGTGCTGAATAAAATTATCCGTTAAGGTGATTTTTCATAAATTATGCTACAGGCACCTTGGCTCATCGTTTGTTAAACTGTCTGTTGAGGGTGTTCAATGTACTAGGAGTGCCGGCATGTCCCAAGAGAAACCAGAAAGGCAAATGCTCACTTTTTCTAAGATTTTATTTACTCATAAAGCATGTTTTAGAGGCAGTCATGATGTGTAGTAGAGTCAGAATAATCTAGATTCAAATTTCTTCCTTCCCCTGTCCCCACTTACTAGTTGTATGACCCCAGACACATCACTTAATGATAAATTAAGTAATGGAAAGACTGGCAAACTGAGCTGCTGGAGCGATTCTCAGATATTTTGGTATTTTTGTGTATATATTACTACTAAAGTAGTCATTCTCAAAGTGTGGTTCTCTGACCCCAGTGAAGTCAAAATTATTTTCATAATAATACTAAGATATAATTTTTATAAAGAAAAGCTCTTTGGGGTCCTCAGGCATTTTTACAAATTTTATAAAGGGATCTTGACACCAAAAAGTTCAAGCCTGACTGTCATGTATTCAGTATTTCAGAGTTTAGAGCCAGGTGTGTTCATATTTCTAGAATGTCCTGAAGATGTTTTTAAATTGACCATAGTTTTTGACTCCCTCTCCAAGGACCATCTCTGCCCAAAGGTACCTGTTATCTGGTGAGGGGAGATAAGATTTATACAAGAATAGTTATAAAAGAAGGCAGTAGAAAAGAAATGATGTGCGAATGGCATTTTTATACAGACTGTGCCTCAAAAGGCATTTCAATAGGGAGAGAAAAGGCCCATTCAAGTGCAAGGAATGGTATGAACAAGGTATGGAGGCACAATATAGATGGCCAGAAATAGCAAGGCTGGACCAGCTTGGCTTTGGAAAGAGAAACCAAGTAGAGGAGTAAGTACCCAGTTAAGGCTAAAAGGGGCAAACCAGGAATGAAATGTGGAGGGCCTTGAATCCTAGGCCGAGGGTCCTTGGGGAGTCGTGTTTGATCTGGGAAGCGATGCAGTCAGACCTGAGTTCACTCAGACGTTAAGCTTATAGATTAAATAGATTAGAGGTGGCGAGATAGTGGAGGTGGGTTAGGAAGCTATTGCATTAGGCCAGATGCTTCATAATAAAGAATTGATGGGTATATTCCGGTAGGATGCGATTGAGCTGGGGAGAGTTACAGGGGAAAGACCAGAGATGACTCAGATTTCTAGCCTTGGGTGCCCACTAGGATGGTGGTATTATTAATAGGTTTAGGTGTAAGAATTGATGTCTCAGGGAGAAGAGTAAGGTGAGATTTAAACATTCATAAGTGGAATGTATATGTGATTGAGAAAGGAAATTTTTATTATTCTCACAGTCATAAATAAGAAGGAGCAGATGTTTCCCCAGCATGCCAATTCTAGGAGGCAGATACTATATCTCATACACATTTTCCCTCTAATACCTATGGCAGCAAAGGCTCAATTGCCCCCTCTCCAAAACAACTGAGCCCTTGATTTGATTGAAGCCTGTCAATCTGACTGCTTTTGAGTGTGGTGGGTGAACTGATAGCAGAAATAAAGGTTTAAGCTTCTGAGCATGTTGATCTTTATCTCATGTCTAATACCTTATTACGCTTGGGGATTTTTTGGGGGAGAAGATCTATGTTTTCTTTCATAACATGACTTTTATGGAAATGTTTTGCATAACTTTATATGTACCTTTTTGAAGGGGGGGGAGGTGAGAGGTAGGGAGGAAGGGAGAATCTGGACGCAACTAATCAGAACACAATATTGCATAGTTTGATTTCTAATTGGAGAAAGATTAGGGGCTTTCTGTGTTAGGAGAGGGAGACTGAATAGGTACAGTTCTCTGAAATAAGAGATGTCCCACTTCCTCACTATCTGTATTCAATCAAAGGAATATGGAAACAATAATTGATTGACCAGTATGGAGCCTTTTTTTTTTTTTTTTTTTTTTAGACAGAAAGTGGGTTGTTTGAACTGTAAAATTGTGAGAAAACTTGCACTAGTCTTTGGATCTGACTGGATTTCTGGTCAGCATAACCTAAACCCTCAATTAAGGGTCTCAGAGCAACTGGTAGAGTTTTCAGCTATAAGAGGCTAGGTTCAAACAATGAAATAAAATTTCCTCACAATTCCCATAATTGAATAAAATTTTCTTGCAAGACAGAAATTGGGACTAAGCCCATAATTGAATAGGAAAGGAACTGAGCTAGATCCAGAATTGAATCCCAAGATAGAGGCAGTATGGTTCACTCAGTTTCCACAATTCCCTCATGTGCTAGCTTCAATGTATCTTCCCTTTCCCACCCCCAACTTGACAACTGTTTTTTCCTAAAGTGAAAAAACTATTTACAGTTACAGTTATGGGTAAATTTGGTTTCAGTATTCCTTCAGTAAACAGCTTAAACAATTTCAGATTATCTCCAAAAATGAAGGTTGACAAGATTTGATTTTCTGTTCATATAAAGGGAAATCATTGACAGAAGGTTAGCCTCCAAGTGATGATTTTTGGAGCCATAGCAACTCATGCAACCCAGTTACCAAGGGACTTCAATCTATATTATTGAAGAAATACTTTTTTGAAATAGATTGGTTTAAAAGAAGCAGCAACTACCTGAGGTTTAGCATTGAATAATTTGATTTCTCTTCCTCTTCCTCCCTCCTTCAAATTAATTGTGTACTATTAGTACCAGAGATAGAAGATGTAAACTCATTCAAAATTAGGATTGTTTGTACATGTCTAAGTCAGTGGCACATAGTAGGTGTTTAATAACTCCTTGTTGATTGATTTATTGATTCACATATCCTGTAAGTCAACAAATCCTCTCTCAACTATAACTCATCAGGAGCCATTTCAAAAAGGTTGGAGGAGAGCCGAATCAAACCTCCTAGTAATTCGTATATTATGTACAGTTTTTTAATCTTTGTATAATATGTACAGTTAACGATGGCTTGTAAAAGTGTTCAATCTGGTCATGTTTTTATGTATTTCTGCTGCCATCTAGTGTTAGTTCATAATATTTCATCATTTTGAATCCTACTTTACAGTCCCTTTCTTTCCATCTCATTTCCTACCAGTGATTAAGACAAACAAAATCTCTTGATTTCTCTGTTGAGAAAGCATATATCATTTATTTCAGGGAATTATTTCAGAAATATACTCAAAACTCTCTGATCTGTGAAATCTTTTGGCCAGTAAGAGTTATTCCAAGAGGATCTATTTTGTTTTCTTTTGTAGTCAGCTCCAATAGAATTTTTTTTCTTCTTCTCCATGAAAGGATCTTTGAATCAAGCCATAGTATGCTTAGGGGACTGGTTATTAAAGGAGATTTTTCCTTCTGACATGTGATTCTTTAGAAAGAAAACAGGAACACAGATGGTTAGCATAGCAAGCCATGGAAGGCAGCTGTGTAGTCAACTCCATATGAATGAAGGAGTATAGAAACCCAGATAATCAACAACTGTGACTCATCTAGAGCAATTTATGTTTGACTGTGGAAGGGACACAATTAAGTATTGTGCTTGAGGGGTGCAGCATACAGTGGAAAGTGCAAATTAGAAGACCTGGGTTTGCTACCCTTATGTTAAGGAACTGCATAGGACTCCCAGAGACTTATTCACTAAGAGGCCCCACTACTCTAGACCCAGGCATGTGGTATAATCCAGTTTAGTACTGGGGAGAAAGGGACTAGCCTCTTTTCTCTCATATTCTTAGACTTACTTGCCAATCCAGTACCCTCGTCATGATTTTCTTTTAGCAAAGATTTATGCTTACAACTAGGGTTTCCCCCAAAGAGGGAGTAGAAAAGTTTTCAATGTGCAATATTGATCAGGTTATGGGATAGATATTTATTTCCTACCCATAAAAGAAATGCTAAAATGTCTGCACTCTCACAAACATGAATTGACAATGAGAGTTAAAAAAAAAGGATTTAGTAACTTAATTTATAAGTAGAATGATACTTTCTCAAGAGGCTTAAACCTTATCAGAATATAAAACAGTTTGTAAGATTGGAAATTGCTTAATTTTACATTTCACTTAATCTCTGCATTTTCTTTATTCAATTGTTTTCTTATTTTCAGTTTTACTAATCTCCATTTTTATTCTCAGAATTTCAAATTTGTTATTTAATTGAATGTTTTAAATTTGTTCTTTTTCTAGCTTTTTTAGTTGTAAGCCCAATTCATTGATCTATTCTCTATATTTTCTAAACAATTACTAGTAGACACCCTCTAATAAAACCTTCAGGCTTGGGTCAATATTCTTCTTAGTGGCCATTTTCTGCAAAGCACAAGTTTCCCCTACTATAAACCTTCTCTCTATATACATTGTACCTAGGTCCTCCAGATTCTTGGGATTGTTTGATCATTTGTACTTGTATGTGTCTAACACAGTGGCATATAGTAGGTTGTTAGGATTCTTGCAAAGTGCCAGGTCAATGGAATTGATGAGATAAAGATTCTCTAATTTACATGTACTTAGTACTTACTATAATTCCACAAGATTCACACCCTTAAGAGAGCATATATAAGGAGGAGATCTCAGAGCCAAAGAACACAAGCTCACTAGAAGGTCTTGGAGGAGGAGACAGATTCATTCCATCTTCTACTTTTGTGCTGGCTGGAGACATTCGGAGGGAGCTAGAGGCAGAAGCTGGCAGAGGCAAAGGTCTAGCTGCAGAAACTAGAGAGAGAGAGAAGCTTCTAAGAAAGCTAACCGGGCCCCAGGAAGGAGACAAGACTGGAAAGGAAACAATAAAGGATTGGACTTTAACTCCTGCCTGCATTTGGGGTGATTATATTGAACTGAAACTAAGGCTGCCTCCAAGAGCCCCCCAAGAAACCTGCTCCCAGAAAATATAACACTATAGAGAAGAACATTTCAGTAGGTGTTTAATAATTCCTTGTTGATTGACTTATTGATTCTTAAATCTCAAATTCACAAGTTGGTGTTGAAACTGGACATGTGCATCCAGGGGAACTTATTCCAGAAAAGGAAACACATAGTGGGAGCCAGTTACCACTTTGCCTAATTAAATCCACACTCCATCTGGGAGCTGTAATGGGGGTGAAGGAACACAACCCATCCTCCTACCCTCTTCACAGGAAGAATGACTACTTACCCATGGGAGAATCAAAGCAAAAAGGCTGAGGTGGAACTGTTTCTCCTTGTAAAAGATCCCCTGAGTCATCAGCTCCCTCAATGAGGGGATTGCTTTGTCGTTTCAAAGTGCCCACATCCGTCAGCACTAAACCCCACATTGAGGGGAGCTGCCAGAGAGTTGTCCTTTCCAACATTGCCAAGTGCTGACTAATCATGACTCAGGGTCCCCAGAAGTTTCCATGGGAGTTTTGAGTGTATGTTCTCTAAAATGGCCACTTCACTTTCTGCTCCACTACCAGCTACATGATTTTTTGGGAGAGGGAGAGCAGAGGCCCAGACGCATGTTTTCACTGAGAATGGAAATTCATAATGAGGAGGAACCTAACAATACAGATTCCCACTCATTGTGTTAGAGTCTTAGAATGTTGACTTGAACCATGTTGTCACCATGCCCTTTGAGCAACCTGCAGTGTTATCCCGCAGTTCCATGTTTTGTGATCACATCAATCAATATTGATGCTAAAAAGATGAGTATTATAGCACAAACACTCTGGGATCTTTGGAAATACCATGCAATTTCCCAATGAAATCATTAATCATTTAAATATTGAGTTAAGTACATAATAGAGAAATAACTGTGTATCTGTATAAATATGTTTGTTAAACTTTATGTGAGTCAGCAACCAGGAAATTAGTAAATTCCATCTAATTTCATTTATTGAATTTTAGATCCAGATTAAATACAGTTTATCTGTGCCCATGATAAATGGACTATTTCAGGGAGCTGTTCATTTAATTACAAGTCATAGAGTTGTAGCATATGGAGTTGGAAGGGACCTTAAAGCTAATCTAATCCAAATCTCTCATTTTACAGATAAGGAAACTGAGCCCCAGATATGAACAGTGTAGAAAGACTAGAGCCAGAAAGATCCGAGTTCATATCCTGCTTCAATACTTACTAGCTGGTAATCCTGGGAATGTCATTTAATTGCTCTACCTTTTTTCTTTATAATCTACTTCACAAGGTTGTTAAGAGGATCAAATGAGATAATGAATATAAAACACTCTATATAAATTGCTTACTATTTTTTATTACCCAGTGTCATAATAGATAAGCATGTCAACTCACTTTTACATAACAACATGAGTTTTACAAGAGCTGTTCTCATAACAACCCTGTAAGATAAGGAGTATTCTCATGCCCATTTTTCAGATGAGAAACTTAAAACTCAAAGTTTAAATTAAGTGACTTGCACTAAGGAAAGAATGAAAGGGTTTTTGTTTTGTTTTGTTTTTGTTTTTTGAAACTCCTAAAATAAATGTCCCTTCCATCCCCATCATTTGGACATCAATATATTAGATATTTGCCCCAATTTCATACAGCATATAACTGAAGACTGGATAGCAGAGGCCCAAGCTCTACCATGGAGCTTGCAATAGTCGGTACAGAAAGTTACCCAGGGATGAGGCTCATTAAATTGTTGAAGTCTCACCAGCAGTTTATCAATGGGGTGGTGAATTTTAAGGCCACAGCAACTCTTGAAGATGCTTCTTGTATTGATGAAGTTATAACAACACTGAAATACAATAAGAGAGAAATAACTAAATGTTAATTTATGCAATATGAATAGATGCTCATCTTTTGTGTGAATCAGTGAGTAGGAAATTAGTAAATTATAGCTGTTTATAGATTTGTCTTCAAATTAATAATACATTAATGTTTTTCATTAGATATTATTTATACATCAAAAAAATCACCTTTAAATAAACACTTTGCCTTGTGGCAGACAAGCAAGATACATCATTTTGTTTTGTCATTTTTATTTACCAAAAGTTCAACAACATGTCATTTTTATATACTAACGGCCCTTGAAGACAGCATCCAGTAGTCCAATAAATAGCCATTAAGTTGAGAACTGCAATGTCCAGGCCCATTATATTTTGCTCTTTGGACACTGGCCAGTTGACAGGTCTGTGTAGATGATTTATTTGTATGTATTCTAGATGTATTTTGCTATCACTGCTTTTTGTTTCTTCAAATATGAACATCAATCAGTCAAGCACTTATATATCAGGCAGGGTTAAGTGCTAGGGATGCAAAGAATGGAAGAAACAGGAAAAAAAACACAGATGTTTCACCACTCCCCAGGGCAACTCTTCAAAAGCCCCCATTGTTGTCTTGGTTTTTCTTTTGCCAAAGGATGACAACATAGCTGTCATGTGTCTCCATGCCAAGTGTTTCCATGACACTGGAAGAAAATTGAGTAACTAGCCAACTAAAAGACTTAAGTATGCATTGGAAACATTGGGGAATTAATGCATAAGGGGGCCAGTCTTGGAGCCAGGCAGACCTGCATTCAGGTCCCCTCTGATGAACTGGCCTTGAGACTGTGGGTACATCACTGCCACTCGAGGTGCCAGGCAACTCTCCCAAACTATACAGTCTCAAGCAGGTGCCAGACTACATCAACTGAGGGAGTTCTTCATTCATACAGAAGAAATCATAGTTCCAGACCAGGGAAAAAATGTAAAGAAGGACTTACTCTCCTCAGTAAAATAACTGGTTTCATGTGTTGGCAATCCAACTCACAGGGGATAATTGGACAGATTATTTAGAATTATAGAAAGACCTGCCCTGAAAGAGATTTTAGGAATCTAGTCCAACTTCCATATATAAATATTGCATATAGTGCATATATGTGTATGTATATGTTTATATGTATACATATACATACATGTATATCTTTAGAACTATAAGACTAATCAGCAAGAGTCAGAATACTAGATCTACTGACTTAACATACTTTTTGCTCTATCTTTGAAAATATTTTTATAAACTTAACACATCAACAAACATGAACATTTCAAAATACCAAAGTCAGAAAAAGATAATAGCGCATGAAAAACTTCCATTATGTGGATTTCTATTGTGCACAGTTTAACATGATAGCAGTAGAACTGCTCTGTTTGTCTGTGGTTCATTTTAAACTTCCTTCTGCTACCTCATATGTATTTTTAAATATCTTGTGAATGCCCTTTTCTTTCTTTTATTTTTTAAATCATTATTATTACCCACCAACTTCCCTTCGACATGACCCTACTCCCTCTCAGTAGCATCTTTCTTGTAGCATTTACCCAATAAAATTCTACAAACCCATTCTTTGGCCATGTCCAAAAATGTGCATTGCCTCTCCACTAGGAGCTGGGAAACACGTTTCATCATCAGTCTTCTCAAGTCATGATTGCCCATTGCAGGGATCTGAGTCCTAAGTTGTAGATGGCTATTTTCCTCTATGTTATATCACATATTAAATTATTCGCCTGGATCTATTCATGTCACACCACATAAGTTCAACAAGTTTTCCCAGATTTCATTATTTCTTATGGTAAAATAAAATCTCATTACATTTACATCAGTCAATTAACAAGCATTTATTAAGTGCCTACTATGTTTCAGGCACTGTATTAATCACTAGGGATTCAGTGACAAAAGTAAAATAGTATCAGTCTTCAAGGAATTTTATATTCTGAAGAGAAGGAATGTGTGAATATATAGGTATAATCAAGATCTATACAAATCCATTATAAATCAGTGTTGGAAGGGAAGGTACTCACACCTGGGAGGAACAAGAAAGGTTTCTCATAATAGAATCCTCAAGGGAACCAGGGATTCCAGGAGAGCATTCAAGACATGTGGGAAAACCAGTTCCAAGGTAAAATGGAATGTCAGGTGTGAAAAATATCAAACTGGCCAGTGTGCCTGGGATGGCAGAGAAAGTGGATGGAAGTCATGAATAAATTGACCAAAAAGGTCAAAAGGTCAAAGGGGTTAGGTTGTTGAATACTTTTAACAACAAAGGAAGGAGTTGATGTGTGTTCCTAGAGGCGTTAGGAAGCCATTGGAGTATGAGAGTGATCAGGCCAGACTTGCACTTTTAGAAAAATCACTCTGGACTTGAATAGAAGAGACCAACTAGGAGGCTATTACTAAGAGGTAACAAGGACATACATGCATTAAAGTGTTTGCTGTGTAAATAAAATGTTTTCGTTCCCTTTTATTATTAATGATTTAGATAATTTTTTTCATATGTAATAGCTTTCATTGTTTGTTTGTTTTTTTTTTTTTTTTGAAAACTTCGTGTTTCTATCCTTTGATTATCTATTGGCCAGTGACTCTTTTTCTTACATATCTGGTCAGTTCCCTACCTGTGTTGGATTTCAGTTAATTTTTTCTGTCACCTGTTTTCCTTTTAATTTTAATTTCATGATTTTGTGTAATTTTATGTAATAAATTTCCAATTTTATGTAAAAAAATCATCCATCTTATCTTTAATATTATAATACACATCCTCGTTTATTGCTTGGTCAAGAAAAGTGAATATTTTTTGTTTTGCTTTGGGGGGCTTTTTTCCTCATGGAATTACTCAGTGTTTCAGTTCTGCTGGTACATAGAAGAGCTGTTGTTATTACACTGCAACTGTTGTTGTTGGAACACATCGTTAATACGTTTATAGAATGTGCTAGGGGAACATTCTGTGTGTCTCCCTCCTTAGTAGAAGCACAGCCACACATGTTCAACTCTTTCCATTCTTCTCCTAATCCCCACTTGGAGCTCTAGAGTAACTCCTTATTGCTGCAAACATGAAATGCCACTGAACTTCAATTAAGAATTTGGGGGAAATGAAGTGTTTCCTGCCCTGTCACTTAACCCTAAAACATAAGGGCCTAAGAGCTTGACAGGGTTTGCAGAGACTGAGACTTTAAAAGTCTATAGAAGTACTCTGTATGTTGGAGTCCTTACCTTTCTCTCTGGGCTTCAACTTTTCCCATTTATAAACTGGAGATACTATTCCTTTCTCTTTCCTTCCCAGGAATTTTGTGCTTCTGCTTTGAGTTCCTAAGAGAAACACTGTGCAAATCAGAGTCATTCCCTTTATTCAGAGAGACCATCATTTCAGAAATTCATCACAGTAAACTTACTTTTAAAAAAATTATCCCTAAGGAATGATTTTCTAGGAAAATGTTTATCAATTCAGGTTCTAGTCTGTAACTCAAGTATGTGATAATTGCTCAGAAACCTAGCCTTATAAAGAAGATTGAAATATGCTGCTTTTTGTTCAGTCATTCAGTTGTATCTGACATCCATTGTCCATAGGGGTTTCTTGGCAAAAATATTGGAGTGGATTAAGGCAAATGGGCTAAGTGGATTGGTTAAGAGTCACACAACTGTGTGTGAGATTGGATTCGAACTCCGGTCTTGACTCCAGGCCCAGTGCTCTATCCACTAAGCTACCTCACTGTCTCTAATGCTCTCTGATACTCCCAAATACAATAAAATCTTGATTACCTGTGTGCAATTTATCCACTTTGTGATTCATGACAAATTTTTAATTACTCGGTCAACTTGTCCCTGCCATTCAGCAGGAGTCTAGGACATTTCTCCCAGGTTTCCAGCAGAAAATAAAAATCATATTACTAAGCCAAAAAGTAATTAGAAAGACAAGTATGAAGTGATTCCTCTCCAGTCAACTAGAGAGAAATATAAATAAATTTTATATTATTTGTGCTTCTAGTGCTTTCTCCCAGTGCAGATAAAAACCAGCAGTATAATAACCACAGACCAGGCCTCTTGCTATCTTAAAAAATCACTTATACTTTGTTTTGAAACCCTCCTGCCTTTCTCCTTGGTGATACCCTTTTTTGATTATTATTTGATTCTTGGTGTGATCGTGCCATAAATCACTTTGGAAAGATGTACATTCCTATTCCACCTAAATTTTCATGAGGAGTGATTCAGGATAACACAGGATATATAGTGGGTGGTACAGGGAAGAAGTGGTATAGGGACCAAACAAAATTCTCTGAAGCCTGAGGGAGACTATATGAACCCAAGGTATTTCGTTTTAGGCTTTTACCTTTCTTTGTGCCCCTGGGACTTAGCATAATGTCACATATAAGTACTTAATAAATGTCGACTAACTCACTGATACCAGTAGTATTTCTTTTGACATAGTTGTCCTGCAATAGCAAAAACAAAAACAACTCATGTATTAACTCTATTATATCAGGCAAAAGCCTTTATGTGATTGCTGTTTAGAGAAGATATAAATGAGCCATGTGACAAGAGGATGTACCTTTACCATTTGGTATCAACTGCCTACTTGATTACATTAATTTTATAAAATGAACATTTAAAAGCAACTTTTTTACTCCAAAGAAAGAAAAATGAAATAGTTTTATTAAAAAACTGAATTTTATAAATATAAACAAAAAACAAGGTAGAAATTTTTTTTAAAAAAATTAGAGACAAAAGGCAATTTCCAACCATATCTTATATACAAATCTATCTTTACCTGTATTTCTATATTATTTTTTATTACAGCTTTTTATTTTCAAAACACATGCATGGATAATTTTTCAACATTGATCCTTTCAAAACCTTGTGCTCCATATTTTTCCCTCTCTTCCCCCTTCCCCCTTCCCTACATGGCAAGTAATCCAATATGTATTAAACATATTTAAAAATATATCTATTAAATTCAATATATGTATACATATTTATATAATTATCATGCTGCACAAGAAAAATCAGATCAAAAAGGGGAAAAATGAGAAAGAAAACAAAATGCAAGTAAATAACAGATAGAATGTGAATGCTATGTTGTGATCCACACTCAGTCCCCACAGTCCTCTCTCTGGGTGTAGATGGCTCTCTCCATCACAAGATTATTGGAACTGGCCTCATGTATTATTATTTCTTGAATTAATCTGATGCCTCTGTGCCACAGTCATGAGAGCATTCATTGGCTCTGGTCATTGGCTCTGTGTTCATATCTTTCCACTTTCATCTTTGAGCAAATCACTGAGTTTTCTCATTTGTTAAATGAGTTGGTGAGATTACTCTGAGATCCCTTCTAGGTATTGATCTGTGCTCTCAGAGAGAATAACTTCGTGTCTCAGTCACATATATTAGTATGTTTATGACCTATTGTTATCTCATTCCTTTCAGCTTATATGACAAATATACTGATCTACTTCCTTTGAAGTAATGCTAATATGTAGTATAAAGCCCATTTATCTTTGTTGAAGGACAGAGGAAAACCTTAATGTCTCCTACAATTCAAATATTTGTATCTATATCATTGTATTTGTATCTCATGATGACATAGTAGGTGCTTAATAAAAGTTGATTAATGGCAGCACTTCCAAGTTGGGGGTAAGAGTGGAAACCCAAAGGATGTAAGGGCACTTTGAACATTATTGAATCTGGATAGGATTCTATGATGTCCTGGTACATGTGGGCATGTGCTGCATGTCAGATGACGGGGCCAAGTGATTGAAGGTACTGCTCCCTGACCATGTCTCCTCCCTCACCACCCTGCTCCATACCCTGAGACTTGCTAGAAAGCTTGTCATTTATAACTGACATAGGGAAAGGGATAAAATCCACTTTGATGCCAGACTGGTCCCCAGAAAGCAGGACTGATAGAGAAGTGAAGGGAGAGTAAGTTCCTTTGCTGTTTTGAGGATGAGATGCTCTCTAGTTTTGGAGTGTTAACAATAGCCAGATTTTTGGCAGAAAGTAATTGTCACCAGAATGATGATAATGTGAGCATTTATGCTTAGAGTATTACAGTTCAGCATCTTCTTTTTTTTTTAATAATAGTAATGGCTTTTAATTTTTCAAAATACATGCAAAGATAATTTTCAACTTTTACCCTCGCAAAACCTTGTGTTCTAAATTTTTCTCCTCCCTCTCTCCCTTCCCTCTCCCCTGGACAGCAAGTAATCCAATATAGGTTAAACATGTGCAATTCTTCTAAATATATTTTCACATTTATCATGCTGTGCAAGAAAAATCAGATCAAAAGGGGGGAAAATGAGAAAGAAAAAAATAGTCAAATAACAACAAAAAAGGTGAAAATATTGTACTGTGATCCATATTCAGTCTCCGTAGTCTTCTCTCGGGACAGCACCCTCTTTTTGAACCCTGAATCAGGAGCCAAGTTTTCAGGGTGTCAGAATGTAAGTCTGTTACCACCACCCAGTTTCATCTCATCTCAGTCCCTTTCCAGGAACCTCCAATGACGTTTCAGAGGAAGCAGCTATCTTCTCTCCTACTCTGTTCTCTTTATTTTCCTTCTCCCTACATTCTTCTCTGCTTATCACCACAACCCATTCCATGTTTGTACAAGGAGGAAGTCTTGCTCATAAAGGAATCAAACCTTAAGCTGAAGTGTTGAATAGCTCAATTGAGTGCAACAACCACTGGAATGCAGGGATACTTCCCTCCAGATGTGAGTTGAGGTCAAATTCAGCCCCCTGGACAGTTTCCAAACAGGAAGGTAAGGAGAAGGGCACTGAGTCTTAAATTGAGCTGGCTTAACCCTCATTTTCCCCAGCCCCTTTCTTTCCACTCCCAGCTCCAATGTTTCTCTCCTGAAAAGGAAAAAAAAAAAAAATTAGACTAGCATTCCATAAGAAACTGTGAAAAATTCCTAAAAACAAAGTTGTCATAAACAGAGGAAGTTATTTTGAAGCCCAATCCACCACATTAATTAGCAGTCAAGTTCTAAAAGAGGTTAAAGAGTCCCAGGTAGAGCTGAAACTAGCATAGGACCATCAGAATTTTGGCCCAAGGGCAGAAGATTTTAATATCTGTGCTCCTCCAAGAAGTTAGAAGGAGCTGAGGAGAGCATAAACTAAATGCTAAGTGGAAAGTGGGGTTCAGGTTTCTGAAGGCTGTGGTGTAGTGGGATGGAGTCTGTTTATTCCTTCCTTTTCTTTCTATGGTCCAAACCCTAAACTCTTTCTTAACAATTCCCTTCCCTTCCTCCTTTCCAAACAAACCAGCCTCTCTCTTACCTTCTTTCTGAAAGCAACCAGCACATCCTTTGCCTCACTGCCTCTCCCTTGCACTTCCCCTGGAAAAAAAAAAAATCAAGTGCTAATAATTATCCTAATGCTACTTTCCCTCCCAGGGCAGCATACATATAAACTGTATGACCATGAACAAATCATTTAACCCTGTTTTCCTCAATTTCCTCATTTGTAAAATGATCTGGAGAAGGAAATAGCAAGCCACTCCACTATCTTTTCCAAGAAAACCCGGATGTGGTCACACTTTGTCGAATAGGATTAAAACAACTAAACAACAAGAAAAACTTTCCCTCCAGAACATAGTGTGTGGAAAGAATGCTTGATGAAATAATAGGATAATTATGGTAGTCCAAATCCCACACTCCATCTCCATCTTGGTTCCTTTGCAATGACTATTCCCTGAGCCTGGAGTACATCCTGTGCTCCTCTCTGTCTCAGAGGATCCATCTTCCTTTAAGACTGAACCCAAATATCACCTTGTCCCCATTATCAACCCCCCTCTCTCTCTCTTAATTTCAGTCGCACCATATCTACCAGGAACTCACCTGCAAACATACCCACATCTCTCCATCCTTAAAAATCCATCACTGGCTCCAGGTATCCCTGAAAACTCATCTGCTAATAGTTCTACCACCTCCTTCCCCATTATAACTAAATTCCTTGAGAAAGCCATCTGTCCATCCCTACTCAGTCCTTCTGCTTCTTCTCCTCTCACTGCCTTCCACACCCTCGGCTCTCTGCCAGTGACGTTTTACTTGCCAAATCTTATGGCCTGTTCTCAATTCTGATTCTCTCTATATACCTCTGCAGCATTTGAGTTTGTTACCTCAAAAAGAGAAGGTAAATGGCCTTCTGGGTATTCTCTTCTCTCTGAGTTTTTGTGACATGTCTCTCCTGGCTCTCCTTGCCTTAGTCTTTTATCTGGATCTATCTCCCAATCATATCCATTAGCTGTGTTGTCCCTTAAGGATCTGGATCTGTCCTGGATCCTCTTTTTTCTTCCTCTGTCATATTTAGTAATCTCATCATCCCCCATGAGTTAATTATCTCTGCATCTGTCTGTGTTAAACCTTCTGCTGAGCTAGTCATGCATTTCCAAATACCTTTTGGATGTCTCAAAAGTGGATTCCCATGGGCATTCAAATTCAAACTCAGAACTCATTATCTTTCCCCCAAAACCGTCCATGCTAACAGACTTCCCTATGATTGAGAGTGCATCCCACTCATCAAGGCTCACAATTTCACTGTCATCCTGACTCCCTCACTCCTGTTTGCCCCACAGGCCCAATCCATTGCTACATGTCCCCATTCAACTTTCCTAGTAATTCTCCTATATGTTCCCTTCCCTCCATCTATATGATCACAACCCTAGTTCAGGACCTCATCCCGGATTGCCCAGACTCTTGCAATAGCCTTCTGCTAGTACTCTGCCATTTTAGTCTCTCCCTACTCTGGTCCATCATTCACTCAGTTGCCAAGGGGATTTTCCTACGGTGTAGATCTGACCACATCCTACCCCTGTTCAATGAAGTTCCAGTCATGCCTTATTATTTCCAGGATCAAATAAAATCTTTTAAATATCTTTAAACCCTAGCTACTTATAATTCCTCAAACAAAATATTCCACCTCTCTGCAAAGCTTTGCATTGGTAAATGCTCTACTCCTTCACCTGAATTCTCAACCTTTTCAGGCTTCCCCAGCTCCTTTTTAATATTACCTTCATCTACTCTTGCATACATCTTATGTATACCTCATTAACTACATATTATCACTGTTATTCGAATGTATACAGCACAAGGGCAGGAACTGTTTTTTGTCTTTCTTTGCATCTCTAGTGTTTAGCATAGTTTCTGGCACATAGTAATAAATGCCCGCTGACCACCTGACCTCCTATAAGAACCCTTTCCCGATTCCCCCTAATTGCTAGGACCAATCTTCCCTAAAAGTATTGTATTTATTTATAGTTGTTCTCTTTATATTTATTCTGTATTTACTTATTGTTGTTTTCATTTGTTTCAATTATGTCCACCACTTCATGACCCTATTTGAGGTTTTCTTGCCAAAGATACTGCAGTGGTTTGCTATTTCCTTCTACATCTTATTTTACACATAAGGAAATGGAGACAGACAGGATTAAGTGACCTGCCCAGGCTCACACAGCTAGTAACTATCCAGATGAGTCTTTCTGACTTCAGACCTGGTACTTTATCTATTTGCTGCCTAGAATGCCCTGTGTATTTATTTATATACATTCTTATTTTCTTTTTAGAATGTAAGCTTCTTGAGGTTAGGAATTTTTTTCTTTCTTTCTTTGTATTTGGATTCTCCTGCCCTTCAAATAATGCAGAGCACACAGAGAACTTTTAATAAATAAATATTTTTGGTTGGGTACCTGCCATGCCAGGGCCAGATTGCTAAAGGTTTCAAAGGTTCTGAGTATCATAGAATGACGTTCTGTAGAATCACTCCCTTCACCAAGTTCAGGCTGTTCTGATTCTGCCTCAGCCACAGAGTGGGTAATAGGCTTGGGCTATACCTGCTCAGGTATGCATTTACCTGAGCTTTCTCAGGGTCCCTTCCAGATCTCATAAAAATCAATGCTTAGAAACTTCAACACCTCTCTCAATGATCTATCAGAATTCATGTTCTTCTCACCAGCCATTGAGACCTCAGGGATCCCAAGATCTTAGCTTTAGATTAGAACCTGAAAGGTCTTTGGAAGACATCCCATCTAACCCTTTCATTTTCCTCATAGAGAAACAGAAGAACCAGAGAGATGAGGATATCTAAGGGTCACACAAATGACTCAAATCCAGGTATTCCAACTTGGAAAGCCAGCCCCAGAGTATTCCATATTCTTTCCACTGTATTCTATATTCTCTTTTCTTTCCCTTTTTCACCAACTTCACTTCTTAATCACTCCCTATTATAAGTTCCCCCCCCCCCGCTTTTTTTCTAAGCACATCCCTCTGTTGTCATTCATCTGATTTGTTCATTTCTACCTCCCTGACTTTGCAAGTGCCATTGTGTCCATCTAATACATCCTCCTCACCCCACCCCACGCCAGCTACTCCACCAGCTTGTACTGTGGAACAACCCATGTCTCATGTTTCAAAATTCTCCCAAATTCTTGCTTTGAAACCTCACCCAGCTTGGAACACTTTCCTACTTTGCACCTCCTCTGCACCTGGGTGCTGCCTTAATCAATTTGTCTTTACTCTGGAAGTGTCCTTGGTATTTTCCTGTGTGTGCTATGTGCCTCCCATTAGAATATAAGCACATAGATTTATGTTCCCTTCTTCCGTGACTGCAGGCTCTTCCAGACCGTTTGTTAGCAATTATTTGACCAAATATTGTTCCCAGAGTCATAACTCAGGCAAACAAAACAGACTTTTTCTTAGATGTAGAATTTAGAGGACACTGACAGCATTTCTTGTTTTTCAATAGCCTAAAAACAGATTAGTATAGCACCTAATTAGTAAGAATTAACTAAAATTGTAAACTATCAGATGACCAAAGCTTACTTCCTGGTCCACTATACAGAGACCTCCTCAACAGCAGCTTTATAACAATGTCCTGGCAACTTGGGTGTCTGCCCCTTTCAAGCAAAGTTGTACTTCAGACCACTTCCAATTCTTTATAAACACAATAATTCCTAGTGACAAATCTGGATGTTTCTTCACTC
Source organism: Sarcophilus harrisii (assembly GCF_902635505.1). Taxonomy (NCBI): domain Eukaryota; kingdom Metazoa; phylum Chordata; class Mammalia; order Dasyuromorphia; family Dasyuridae; genus Sarcophilus; species Sarcophilus harrisii. The sequence continues at coordinate 317,401,874 of NC_045429.1, read as the reverse complement.
CTTGGTTAGCCAAAGGCAAGTGGCCATACTTCTTTATGCAGTTTATGGAAGAGAAGATAGAAAAGAACCTGCCCATCTACTCTTTTCTCTCTCTATCTCCTCAGAGCAGGGGTTATTAACCTGGAGTTTGTGAACTCATTTTAAAAAATATTTGGATATTAATTGATAGAAATTTCTTTGATGGTACTTGACACATAATAGCTCCTTAGTAAGTATTTACTGACTGGCTCTTAACTGATATATTTCAATATAATTGCTCTCCTTTGTTATCCTATGAAGTTTGTTGCTCATTGTAAAAAATATTCTTCTAAAGAACTGCACATTTTAACCCATATTGGATTATTTTCTATTTAGGGGAGGAGGAATGGAAGGAGAAAATTTTGGAAAACAAGATTTTTCAAGGGTGAATGTTGAAAACTATCTTTGTATGTATTTTGAAAATAAAAAGTTATTATTAAAAATATATATATTCTTCTAGGCTTCACCAGTCAACCAAAGGGTTCCAGGGCAACAAGAAACCCCTGCCTTCTTAGAACCTAGTTATCCTGATGCCAATTCAGAAGATGCATCTAGCCTAGGACTTATCAGTTCCTTCCTCCAGAATTCCCTCAGGACAGGGAGGAAAAAAGGGAGTCTCTGGACCTCTCACTGCTTCAGACTCTGCTCAGGCAGAGAAGAGAACAAGGAATCATTTATGCCATCACTATCTCTCTTTCCTCATCCGTCCTTCCCCTCCATCTGAAGTCTTTGTTAACGGGTTAGGACCTCTTGGCACAAGGACCCATCTCTGCAAAATATTCTCTCTGTTTCACTTGAGGGCAGTGTCGAGGAAGGGATGAGACCAGTGAACTTTTGAGAAAAGTGATGCTATTTTTCTCAAGAGTTTTCTCAGGGACCAGAAATAGCAAATGTTTTTCTTCTCCACTGGAAAGAGTAATGAATTTGGAGAGACAGAACCAGGCTTCAAATCTGGATTCTATTATTGAATGCCTCTGGGCCTCTGAGCCTGTCACTGGGTTCTGAACCTCAATTCTCATCCTCATTAAAGTAAGGATATTGCACTAGAGGACTTCTAAGGTCCCTTCTGGCTCCAGATCTGTGGGTTCCCTGCACCATCATTCTGTCAATCCTTCCAGAAAGACTTGAAAGGGAGTGGGCTGTACTGATTGTTTTATCTTTTTTGTTTTGTTTTTTAATTAAAGCTTTTTATTTTCAAAACATACACATGGATAATTTTTCAGCAATGACCCCTTCAAAATCTTGTGTTCCAAATTTTCCCTTCCTTCCCTCGTCCCCTCCCCTAGATGGCAAGTAATCTGATATATGTTAAACGTGTTAAAATATATGTTAAATCCAATATATGTATACATATTTATACAATTAACTGATTGTTTTCTCAAGCAGAACTCTGGTGCTTCCCTCCAGGATCCAAGAGAGCTTGGGGAGAATCTTAGATCTCAAATGTTCTTAGACCATTTGCTTAATAGGAAAGAGGAAAAAGGGGGTTAAATTCATCTTAGGGAAGTCAAGATGTCCTTGTTGGAGAGAACCTCTCATGGCCCTACTCGTTGACCAGCTATTTACCTGCTGCCATTAACATACCTAAGTCTCCCTGCCCCCTACCCAATTCCATCCCAGTTCTGGAACCATGATCAAATCAACTCTGCCATCAATCCTGGAAAGAGTGTCCCTCCCTAGCTACCACTGCCCCTATATATGTTGTCTCCCCCAATAGAAAATAAACTCCTTGAAGGTAGGAACAGGACTTTGTTTTTGTATCAGTGTCCCCAGCTTAACTCTGTGCTTGGCACATAGTCAGTATTTAATAAATAAACTTTTCATTTAATTCACTCATCTCTGCTCTCTCTCTTCCCACTATTCCCAAAGAATAATACAAGATTTGTATTTGGGTATTACTTTAAAATAATAAGGAATGATTTTCTTGTTTGATTTGCAAACTAACTCTGAAGGCAGCTCTCTAAACAAGTTGTGAATATTTTAAACGATGGTACATTGGTGGAATAAATGACTAGACTACTACTTTGAAAGAGACAGCAGATTCATAAAGTAGTGTGTATCTTAAAAATACGTTAAAGAAAGAAAGAGATAGCAATTATTTGAATGCTCAGTTCTAGTGTGTTTGTGTTTTGTGTGTTTTTTTGTTTTTTTTTTAATGAAAACTAGTCAAATTATCATCATGTCCTAGATATATCCTATTACAAACCAGCAGGACAAATGAAATAGTCCCTCCAGCCCCAGGATTCTCAGGTCAGTTTCTCTGGATACTGTGAATATAACGATATCTTTTTGGGCTTCTTTCCCCACCCCCAACTTGTACTCTCACTTGTGAGTTGGTGACCCAGAGTGCGACCACTACTTTGGGTTCTAAGGTACACTGTGATGACTACCCTTAGCAACATAATTCATGAGCCCCATGGGTGTGTTTCCCGTTAATAATCAGCCAGTAGACACAATTACCTCATAGTAAAGGCATTTACTAAGATGGCAGAATAAAAACGGTGACTGCAAAACATTTCCTTCATAAACTGGGGCTTGGGAAGAGCAGGCATAAATTTAGAGTACAGAGGTAGCGAGACACACAGAGGGGACACGTGCGGGTATTTCCTCCAAGCCTTTTCTCTCCTCAGGCTGAGAGATCTCGGCAGTTCAGTTCTTGATGCCCTGACCAGCTCTCTTGAGTATCATTAGGGGCATTCTTCCTTGTGTCCAGGGGGACAACCAGCCTCTCTGTATCTGTTTACATCCATGCCTGGCTAGGATATCTCTGATCTGCTGGATAGGATGTCCTCCTCTGGGCAAGTAGCCCCTGGTGAGAGGCGGGGAGAGAAACTCCCCTCCTTGATAACCATATAAGCCCCCAAAGCCCAAGGACAATTGTATTGCCTGATCTGATTCAATCAGATATGTCAGGAAGCACCTTGTTACTGCATCAATAATTACCTCATCTCCATCTGCATTTACCATCCAGTGACAAAATCAGCTGGATTTGAGAGATGGGCATGGGGAGCAATCCTTGCATACAGATACATTTATTTCTTTTAAAGATTTATTAAGCAGCAATTCAATAAGCATTCATTAATTACATACAAGGCACTATTCTCGCTCCTGGGGATACACACCATTCTGATCTCAGCCTAGAATTTCTCTTCTCACTGCCAAACCTTCTCCTAAACATGTATTGAATTCTATTTGTTCTTGAAAGCCCAAATGAGTTCACAAGCAGCAAGCCTTCATCAGGAAGAGAATCATCCCCCAACCTTCATAACTTTATTTGTTCTTCTTTTAAGTTCTTACTGTACCCAACTCCATATTTATTTTTCTTCATGTTTTCTTCTCTCTGAAACTGAAACTAGGCCATAGCTTAGGAACATAGGATAAACGAGTTTTGTGGTAGGAAGAAAAAGCATCTTGTCTAGGCCCTTCATTTTATAAAGGGGGAGAGCCTAAGAATAGTTAAAGCTACTTACTAAGGTCATGGTAGTAAGAGGTAGAGGTAGAATTCCTACTCACATCCCTTTTCATTCCTGATGTTGTTTCTAGATAATTGGGTTTTATTAAAAAATGAGACAAAACTCTTTCTGATCTGTCTCTGTCTATCTGTCTCAGCTCAGTTTCTAAAGAAAGAGAAATGTTAAAAGGAAGACATCTGCTCTTAAAACACACACGGGCATATACACAAAATACACATTTTTACCTCAATGATATTCTATTTAAAAAAGAGTCCAGGCTTTCCCAGGCATTGGACCTATTACCCTGTCATAAGAAAGAAGCCTTTGTCATGGTGAGCATGGTCCTCCATTCAGTCACAGGAGATAATTTGTGCCAGAAAAAAAAATCACTTCAACCACAACATTCTTTGGGACCTCAGTCATCGGCCCCCTTGCTTAGTCTTTTTTCCCCTCAAATTTTTCTTTCTTCAGTGTAATGCCATCAGATAGGTTGCTGGATTTTAATTCCCTCCAGAGTTGAGGGCTAGGGGCCCAACCCAAACCATCTGGACCAGGCCTTTGCCCAAGTTCCCTGTTTTCATTACCTCATACCTGCCTTCTTACAGATTTGGAAGTCAAAACCTCCCCCAGTATTACAAAGGGAGAGTGTGTTCACTAAAGGAGAAGAAAGGCAGCTGGAGATGGGAATGTGTAACTGATGATGAGGTGAAATTATCAATGCACGGGTTCATAGAGAATCAGAGGGTTTGAGCCTGGAAGGAAACTTAGAAATTATTTCATCCAATTTCCTTATTTTATAGGGAAAAAAGAAAGGAAAAAACCCTAAGACCTTAGAGTAGGTAATGAGGACTTTGAGTGGGAGTGAGAGTAGGAAAAGAAAATCATTTTTCCCATGTTTGCGTGTACTTGCTGTGTGCATCTCTTTCCAGAGTTACATTTAGGATGGAAGGGCTGAGGGAAAGAAAGGCTTAGCTTTGCAAATGAAAAGTCTTTTACTGAAAATAAGTGACATTTTATGTTAGCTAGATGGAAGAGAAAATAGATTCCAATTAATTTCAATATATGGGATAAAGTAGGAAGATAGCAATAGGTTGCTATTACTTTTTTCAAAACATGAGAACCAGTTGTTTTGTGTGTACTCATAGAAGGCTTCCAAGAACCTGTTGTCTTTTTCTGCTTCTGTTCATGTTCTCAAAGTTTACCACAGTGCCTGGCAAACAGTAAGTGCTTAATTAAAGCTTGTTAATTTATTGACTAACATGACGTCTATGAGTGCCATTTATCAGAAAAATCAAACTTGTATTATTTAGTTGTCATTTTTATCTTTTTTTATTGATAGCTTTTATTTTCATATCACCATCTTTTTTGAATACATCCCTCCCCTTTGCACCTTCCAATGAGAGCCATTCCTTGCAACAGATTTTAAAAGAAGGAAAAAAAGCAAAAGCAACCACAAAATAACTGTGTCTGGCAGTATATGTAATATACCACACCCATAATCCTCTATGTCCGCTAAGAAGCACATTTTCTTCTCTCTGGCCAAGGTTGGTCATTATAATTACACAACTGATTTCAGGAGGTTTGTTTTTTCTTTTCATTTACATCACTGTTGTATACATCATCTTTCTGGTTCTTCACTTAGCAGAAATTAATATGTCTTCCTGTGTCAAGCAAAGTATTTTGGACACAAAACTAAACTTAAGGTAGTACTAGAAATTTAACAAAAACACAACTGGATGAGAAGGTAGTATTCTTCTAATTTGGTAGAGCTAAACCACAGCCAGATCATTGTGCACCATGGTCCCTATCTCCTCTGCTTTATTAGGCTCAGTTCTTTTTCTGAAAATCCTTTCCCAAATGACAAGGAGGTCAAATCCTTGGGTTGGTTAGACTGTTCATTACCCAAGTAGGGTGTTTGTCCAGAACAGCTTTAGGTGAGCAACCTGACCTCAGTTATTAAGTAATAGTGCCCTGTTAGTAACATACAGGCAAACAATGATGCAATTTTTAAAATGACTGTAATTCTGTGATGATGACCATGATGTATATGGTGAATTCTTAGTAACTTCACATGACCACTCATCCCTTAATCATGTACTTCCTTTCATAGGAATTAGAATTTAGTTTGAGTTATAAAAATAAAAGTATGTTTTACTAGTGCCCCTGTGATATATGTATCCCACTGGATGCCTGTTTCTCTTTTATATAAACCAAGTTTTTTTTTTTTTAATTGGCTTAGCTCTCAAATTAAATGAGAGTTCCTCTTTTATGTCATTGCATTGTTTGAAAATATTTTATCTAAGACATAACAGTAATGGCAATGCCCCATGTAGTTCCTTCACAGTGGGGTTGTTGTGAGGGTCAATTAAGACAATTTATTTAGAATTCTTTACTAATTTTATATTGCTTTGTAAATGTCTATTGTTATCTCACATTACTTCCCCTCACATACATTGTATTCCTGTCAAACTGAAGAACCAAGGACAAGCATGGCCCCTGTTTGCAATGTATACACTCCTTCCTTATTTACACATCTCAGAATCCTTGTCCATGAAGCCTTCCATAGTCTCCCCAGTTTTCACTTCTCTCCCTCCATCTTTCTCTGTTTCTCTCTCTGTGCCTCTGTTTATTTCCCTCTCTTTTTCTCTCTGTGTTTTTCTCTCTCTGTTTCTCTCTCCCCTCCCTCCCTCTCTCCTTCCCTCCCTTTCCCTTTATCTCTGTTTGTCTCTTCCCCTCCCTCCTTCCTCCCTTCCCTCGCTTCTTCTCCCTCCTCTCTTCCCCCCCCCCCTCCAAATTACCTTGTTCTTACTTATATGTGTATATGTTTGTATTAGCCCAGGAAAATACCAGCTCTTTGAGGACAGAAACTGTTGCATTTTTGTCATAATATTTGCATTGTATTTACTGTTTGCTTGGTTGTTTAGGAGAAGACTAGATTGGAAAATGAAGCCTTGGCCAGCCTTTGAGATGGGATTCTCTTTATTTGGTGTACATATAACTCTGAAATAATTAGGAACACATAGATCCTTTGGGATACTTTGGCCTTTTTCTTTTGGACATTTTTGGCCTGGTAGCTACTGACACAATCATAGGAACTTTGTGGTTCTCTATCTTCATACTCCTTGGTTCTAAAGGCAACTGGGAAGTTCAGAGGATAGTGTTAGACTGAATTCAGCAAGCCCTAAGTTCAAAGCCTACCTCAGACACTTAATAGCTGTGCGACCCTGGGTAGGTTAGTTAAGTTTCCTCAACTTCAATTTCTCCATCTGTGAGAAGGGAATAATAATAATAACCTCTGTTTCTTAGAGTTATTAGGATTAAATGAGATAATATCTACAAAGTGCTTTGAAAATCTTTAAGTGATAAATGCTTATTATTATTATTATTATTATTAGTCAGATGTGTTTGCTTCCATGTTCTCTCAAATCTGACCCATGGCAAGGAGCACATAAGAAGCCCTTTCTTCTAAAAATTTAAAAACCAGAGGTTTTTAATTGTGATGGAAATAAAGCCAACTTTTTGGCCAGAAAACTTGGGTTCAAATTCTGCCTTTGCCTTTTCCTACCTATAAAACTGGACAAATAATTCAATTTCCCCTTTAAAGCCTTAGTAACTTCCTCTGTAAGATGAAGTGGTTAAACCATTTTGGAGAGTAGTTTGGAACTATGCTCAAAAAGTTATCAAACTGTGCATACCCTTTGATCCAGCAGTGTTACTACTGGGATTATATCCCAAAGAGATTATAAAGAAGGGAAAGGGACCTGTATGTGCACGAATGTTTGTGGCAGCCCTTTTTGTAGTGGCTAAAAACTGGAAACTGAATGGATGTCCATCAGTTGGAGAATGGCTGAATAAATTGTGGTATATGAATATTATGGAATATTATTGTTCTGTAAGAAATGACCAACAGGATAATTTCAGAAAGGCCTGGAGAGACTTACACGAACTGATGCTGAGTGAAATGAGCAGGACCAGGAGCATTATATACTTCAACAACAATACTAGATGATGACCAGTTCTGATGGATCAGGCCATCCTCAGCAACGAGATCAACCAAATCATTTCTAATGGAGCAGTAATGAACTGAACTAGCTATGCCCAGAAAAAGAACTCTGGGAGATGACTAAAAACCATTACATTGAATTCCCAATCCCTATATTTATGCACACCTGCATTTTTGATTTCCTTCACAAGCTAATTGTACAGTATTTCAGAGTCTGATTCTTTTTGTACAGCAAAATAACGTTTTGGTCATGTATACTTATTGTCTATCTAATTTATATTTTAATATATTTAACATCTACTGGTCATCCTGCCATCTAGGGGAGGGGGTGGGGGGGGGGGTAAGAGGTGAAAAATTGGAACAAGAGGTTTGGCAATTGTTAATGCTGTAAAGTTACCCATGCATGTAACCTGTAAATAAAAGGCTATTAAATTAAAAAAAAAAAAAAAAAAAAAAAAAGATGAAGTGGTTAGACTAGACTATATTTCTAGCATAACCATCAACTCTAAACACTGTGATCTTTTTTTTTTTGGGGGGGGGGTGGTGGTGGTAAGGCTGGGATTAGGTGACTTGTCCAGAGTCACACAACTAGTTAGTATTAAGTGTCTAAGGTCAGTTTTAAATTCAGGACCTCCTGACTAAAGAGCCCATGCTTTATCCACCGTACCAAATGGCTGCCCATAAATCCTGTGATTTTAATGGTTTTCTTGCTTCTCCCAGGACCTGCTCTCCTGGACTCTGTGACTCAGTTTTGCTAACATGGAATTAGAAACTGTCGGATTGTGCCCACCTTTCCATTCAGCTCAGACTCCCTACTGAGTTCTGACCCTTTGCAGGGAGCACACAATGAGCTCCTGTTGCCCATTTTCTCATGGGCATGCTCCCTGGCCCCTGACTAAGCTCAGACCCTTGGACTTAGCCTTCTCTGTTCCTAGAGCTCTACTATTGGGATCCTGGCCTCAGCTGCCAGACTGCACAGCTTCTGGCCTGGTTGAAATTCCAGCTGCCCTGCTCCTTCATGCCTGTATTGATCCCCTGGATCTCTTGATGTAGCCTGTCTGCTTTGTCCACAACTGACTCTTTTCTCTGTGTACATCTCCCAGACTTGTGGCTTGACCTGTCTGACTGGAAACTGATCTAGTCCACGTTTATCCCCCAAACTGTAATTTTGTTATTCTTGTCCCTATCCTATTGTATCTGAGTTATCCATTTCAAGTCTTGAGAACCTGAGTTCAAATTCTCACTTTGCTCTCCTACCTTTGAACTGTCTCTTTTCTGTGTGTGAGTATGAATGTAATATTTTAATACTGTTTATTTTTAATATATTTATTTATATTTATCATTACTGTTTTGCTCACTTATTTTTAACTTTGTTTTGAAAAAATTCAAATTACTCATGCTTTATGAATAAGAAATATTTTTCTTCAGTTTTACTGTGGTTGACATTTCTTTTTCCTTCCTTGGACTAAAATCCTATATCTGGCTTTCTTATACTCAGTTCTGTCTGGCCAATGACTCCTATCTCAATTTTTCTTTTATTTTTTATGCTATAAACTCCTACTATATGAGTCCATATGGGATGTTACTATTTGGGAGTCCATAGCATCATAATCATTTTGTTTCTGGAAGAACTTACATGCTATTTTATAGTCAATTCCTCCAATTGACAGAAAATTGCTACCTGTGTATGGCAATCCAGCAAAATAATAAACATTTTATCATTCATTTTACAACCTCATCTGGGTAAGCATGAAGTAGAACAGCTTTATTAAGGAAACCAGAACACACAGTTTCTACCTAAAAGAAGTAGTAAATTTCTTCTATATATTAGTTTGTGGCAAAATAAATCACCCTGGTTCCCAGTTTCCTCATCTGTAACAGTATAATGTCTAAGCTTCCTTTTTAGCTCTAGAACTGTGTTCTGTGACTTGATTGTCTTGTCACTCCATGGCCTAAGTGGACCCTTGTTCTTAGGACATCCTAGAGCAAGCCAAATCTTAGTTCTGACCTGTGAAATTGCAAGTGTATAAGGCTGGATTTGAATTCCATTCTTTCTGACTCAAGGTGCAGTATTTAAGTGCCCACCTTCTGGTAGAACCTCCCATATTTAGATGGATAGGAGATATATTGGAAATCAACATTTCTCATTGCTGATTTTTTATGATCTGATAACTGAGAACAGATTTACAAGGAAAACTAAAGTAGAGGGTTGTTTTTATCACCCTGTGTCCTTTCAGAGTTTCCAATAAAGCCAATCATTTTCAAGAAAGTTTTTAATGTTTAATAGCATCATGAAGGGTTGTGTAGAGAGAGTCCAGTCCAACACACTTATTTTAAGGCTCAGTCAGCCTCAGCATGGGTTGATAGCAGACGGAGCTTGTTGCCCATGGTCTGAGCACTGAGTCTACAGTAGCCTGTCCCCTTTATTATACTATGAAAAATGGCCACTTTTTTCCCCTTTGAATTTAACTATTCTTCAGTTTATTGGACGTAATAAAGTCAATGCCTTTCACAATTTAGAATGCCCAGTATCATTACATAATTTTGCAATGGACTTTTTTTTATAATGTTGATTACTCATTACAACTTGAAAAACTGCATAGATCCCCTTATATACTTCTCAATACAAGTAATTGTCTATGAAAAATGCAATGTGTCTAAATTGCCTGGGGAAAGGAGGGAGGAGAAGACATATTTTAAACTAGTGATTGTAAACCTTTACTTTGCATTAACATTTGTTTAGTTCCATCAGTGTAGAATTCAATTCAACTGCCCCACATATCATATTTTTTTAAAACTCATTAGTTATTATAACAATTTTGACATGTTATTTTTATCATTTGCTTTGCAAAATAACAAGTATTCCTTAATGTTGGTTTCAGTCATACGTGTAATTAAAATCATCATTGTTAACTACATCTATTGCTTCATCTACTTGTAACACAGACTAGAAATCTTTTAGTTTCTCATTTGATTGCAGTGAGCAATTCTCCTTCGTACTGTATCATTGCAAGGGAAGCCAAAGTTGCTTTGTATATAATTTGTAAGCCTCATTTTGACCCTCTCATTAGCTTCAAGTAATACCAGTATTTTTCCTATCAAATAAGACTTTTTATATTTAGCAATTATGTGAGCATTCTTATCTGTTGCAAAGCAATCTTTTTTTTTGTCACTATCAGCATGGTTTTTGAAAGTTTGGTTTTCCTTATTAAAAGAATCCAGTTTTTTTTTTTTCCTGGAGAATTTTCTCACCAACATTTGGCATGTACACTCGAAAAATACTATTTTGTTTATCAGGTTTACATTCTATCTTTAGCTAAAGCATTTGAACAAAGAGCAAACGAAAAAGTAGCTGTATTTATTAATCTTTATAAATATAATTATTGATTATATTTTCTAATAATAATAATAAATGATTGTATTTCCTGAATTTGAGCTTTCTACTTTGCATTTCTGTATTTCAGATACTTAAACTGTCTCAACTACCATTGCTTATACTATTTCAGTTGCTCAGTAGATTTTCTCTTCAAACAAGTTATGTACTTATCCATTACAAAAAGCTACTATTTCATATCTCAAAAATCAGAGCAGATAAATTTAAGACATAAAATTAAAATTTAATTTTTAAACTTCAGGTGATTATAACTATTTACAAGTTATTTTCATTTTTTAAAGTTGCAGACTTATCACCTTCCTTCTGCCCCCCCTTTTTATCATAAGGAATGACTTATTAGTTGACAGAAGAAAGGATATATTTAGAAAAACAATAAATAAATGAATAAATGAATTAACAAGTAAATAAATTAGATCATAGCTCTAGCCATAAGGTACTTCACATATAATTTAGTCTAACATTTTACAGATGAGGAAGCTGAGGCCCTGAGAGGTCAAGTCAACAAGCATTTATTAAATGTCTCCTGGATGAGGTTTCGTACTTAGCAGTGAGGATATAAAAAAGGGCACAAAAATGTCCTTATTCTCAGTGGAATTAAGTAATTTGCCTAAGGCCACACAAAGATCAGCAAATGTTAAAAGAAAATTTGAGTGCCAATCTTCTGACTTCAGAATCATTGCCCTTTCCTTCTACACCACATAAAAGACATTAATAGTTTTTTTTTTTAAATAAAAATTTCAGTTTAGGGGGAATTGCTTATTATATTATACTTAACTAAAGTGAACAATGTCAGGAAATGAAATAGATATCAAGGAAACTTTAATTTGCACACCAAGATTGTTTAACTTAAAATCTGTGTAATTCAGATGCAAGTATAGTAAGCAGCACAGTGATTCAGCTCATCTCATGTGTGTCATGAGCCACCACCAACTGATAGTGATGGGAGCAAACCAGGCCTTCGTCAAGATCCAACATGTGCCCGACTCAGATTTGATGTTGTTTGCACATTCCATGTTAAGTAACCGCCATGCCATATTCACTGTCTTTGGAGTGAACTCACTCTGTTAGTCTTGCTTGTGTTGACTTGGATTTGAACTTTGTTTTCCACTGAAAAAGGTGAATGCCTTTATCTGGAAGTTGTATTTGAAAATATCTCATTGCTTTTCAGAGGGTCAGGAAGCCACACCTGGGAGTTTGGAAAACTCTGTTTTACAGGGTTGTTGTGGGAAAAGTATTTTGTCGGTCTTCAAGGGCTTTTAAATAATCGTAATTCATCTTTATTTGGCTCTCAAAGGTTGACAACATAACACTTTTCCCCCACTCACCCTGAGAGACAAAGAGTGCAGAAATCCTGACACCTATTTTACAAATGAGCAAACTGAGGTTCCAAGAAGGGACATGACTGACTTGCTTAGGATGATAGAAATAGTATGTGTTTGCATCCAGATTTGAACCCATGTTCTGACCCCATGCTCATCGATGTTGTCTGACATGCCATCTTCTGCTGAATTGCCTGCTTCTGTGACATCTTCACCTTTGACTGGGAAGTACCATTTATGACTCTGCTGAGAAATGAAACCCAAGCAGAGCAAGCAATAGGAGCAATGCCCAAACACTGAAGGACAGTGTCCAGTGATAGGGCATGACTGCGCATGACTGGGGACCTATCAGGATGACTTAATTGCAGAGGGCAGGAACTCTGAAAAAATACATTTCAGGCTCAGAATGATTGATTTAATCTTACAGCAGGTATGAACTCAGTGGAATTGAGATAATGATTCTCTAGTTTACATGTACTTAGTACTTAGTATAGTTCTACAAATTGACACCTATTCTACAAGATTGACATCTGTGATGATGTACTTCACAGTCTGTCTCCTTCACTTGGGGCTGGGCTAGCTTTCTGGGGGACCTTCAGATGGGCCTTGGTCTCAGTGGGGAAGTGAAGGAGACAGGAGAGCTACCACGAGGGTCCTTGTCTTCGAGTCTGTCTCCATAGGTGTAAATCTTGTAGAATAGGCATCAATTTGTAGAACTATACTAAGTACTAAGTATGTGTAAACTAGAGAATCATTATCCTAATTCCACTGAGTTAACACCTTGTTGTAAGATTACTTGTTTCAAGTGTATGTGGCCCTCTACATTAGATCAATCTAGAACTGAGGGGAATGGGAGCCAGGGAAAGCATCTTTTAAAATCCAGGGCTGGAATTAGTATCTATAATCAAAAAAAAAAAAAAAACTTAGAATACCCTGTAGAGATGTACACTATAAAAGGGACTACTGATAGTCTTTGTGATCACACTCATACTGATGGCAGAAATGACAGCTCCACGTATTAAAGAAAACTTTGTAACTTCATGAGTAGACACTGAGCTGAGGTATATGGAGGGAGAGCTAAAAGTGGAGTTTGTCTAATACAGAGCAGCTATACAAACCCATACACCCCAGACAAAGTCTGGGCATCAACGTTTTTCATGTCTTTGTGTTAATGCCTTTAAAAAAAAAAAAGATTTAAAGATGCAGTCTGCTATAGAATATCATATCTATGAAATCTTGCTTATCACAACCCTTTTTTCAAAATCAAGGATATCTTTAATTCATGTGTAGATCATTCTCGTAAAAATTTTGTAAAGAAAATTGTTAGTTATTCGTATTCTCTTAAATACTTTTTTCTCCTAGTAATTATATCATCTGTGATTTTTTTTCCTAATCATTTCCAGATTTTATAGTGTTAGTATATAGCTATGGAAATTAGAGCACCTTAGTCTGCAGAATCAAAATTGCAGATGTCCCAATAGACAGTGGATAAATGGATAGAAACAGATTATAGCATATTGTCAAAAAGTGGTGTAAAAGATATCACGAGAAGAGATGGGATGGCCCCTGTACAAAAGTGAAAGAAAACATGTTACAGTAGTACTCAAGATGTATAAAAAAGACCCAGAGGAAGACGAAATATGGTAGCAAGTATAGGTCTGGAGCATGAAATTAGGACAGGCCCTCAGAAAACACATGTGATTTCAGACATGATGATTAAGAGCCAGAGCTTATGGGTGGGATTAGACCAAGAGGTAAGGACAAGAAATCAATCAACACCCATTCACTAGGCGCTTACTAATATGCCAGATACTATGTTAAGTACTAGGAACACAAATTTACAGATGAAACCATTCCTATCTTCAAGGAGCTTGTATTGGCATCCACCTTACAGGGTAACTGTAAAAATCAAATAAAAAGTCTTTATAAAATTTAAAAGTGCTTAGTACAATAGCAACAGCAAGATTATATGATGATCATTTCTGACAAATATGACTCTTTCCAACAATGAAATGATTCAGGCCAGTTCCAATGATCTTGTGATGAAGAGAGCCATCTATACCCACAGAGAGGACCATGGGAACTGCGTGAGGACCACAACATAGCATTTTTACTTTTTTGTTGTAGTTTGCTTACATTTTGTTTTCTTTCTCATTTTTGTCCTTTTTTTGATTTGGTTTTTCTTGTACAGCAAGATAATTGTGGAAATGTCTAGAAGAATTGCACATGTTTAAAATATATTGGATTATTTTCCATCTAAGAGAAGGGGTGGGGAGAAGGGAGGGAAAAAATTTGGAACATAAGGTTTTACAAGGGTGAATATTGAAAATTATTCATGCATATATTTTAAAATAAAAAGCTTTAATAATAAAAAAATTAAATTTAAAAAATGTGTAGTACAGTGCCTAGTACATAATGAGTGCTATATACATTCTTATTCCCTTCCCTACATTCTTTTAAGTGAGATAATATGTACCTATATGATATACAAAATGAATACAAAATAATTTGAAAAGGAGAATGCATTAGTAGCTGAGGAGATGGATCAGGTAAGGCTGATCCTTAGAAAGTGGTGCTTGAGTTGAGTTTTGACAGTAACAAGGAATTCTAAGATATGGAAGTAGAAAGTTGGGTGCATTCTAAGAATAGAGTGTGACCAGTGGAAGGAATTGAGAGGTTGAGAATTGTGCTTTGGTGTTTGGGGGGAAGGTGGAGTGAGACCAACTGGAAGGTTATTTTGAGATAAGAAGCAGTGAGGACCTTGTGAGGAGAGGGTGGGGAGGGAGGGAGGAGAAAATGAAGGAGAGGGAGAGAGGGAAGGATGAAAAAGAAGATAGAAAGAGAGAGGAAGAGAGAGAGAGGAGAGAAATAGAGATGCTGTGGAGGTATAAATGGCAAGATTTGGAAGCTGATTAAATATGTAGGG